>NW_006159700.1:5482181-5518437 GCF_000334495.1 Tupaia belangeri chinensis
ACTCTGCTTTCCGACTCACATTTCATTTTTGAAGATTCATTTCCCTTTCAAAGGGAATGTTCTCCTTTGGGAAAAGTTGTTAAGACACAGTAAATGACAAATATACGATTGCAGGGAGTAATTAATGGAAAGCTCTACAAGATCCCAAATGATTTTAGCTCTAGGATGATCTAAGTGGAGTACAGCTGGTTCAAGTGTCTGACTCCATCTCCTCAAAAGGATAAAGAAGACTACATTAATATTTTGGAAAGTTATTGTAAAGATTATTATTACAACAAGAAGTAAGAATTTGTGTTACAGAAATAAACATAAGAAGGATAAACCAAAAAGATGAAAATACTTATTATGGTATAAAATACATTTGGGAAGTGTATCGTATGGACACAGAAAACCAGCAATGCTTTAAAAACTAGCATTTGGGGCCTGGTGGTGGTGTAGTGGTTAAGGTGACTCGTTCCCACACGGCCAGCCACCCCTGACTAGCAGTTTGAAAAGCATGTCGGGTGCATGTGTGCATCCAGAATCCCAAGAGGAGAATGGAGAAGGGATTGTGGTGTCACCCTGCTCCCAGCAGGGATCTGGGGGTGGTGATTTCTCACTTTCCCTCTATTTCTCTCCAGCAAGCACAGATGCTCCCTTAGCATATTAAAGCAAAACAAAATACAAAAAAGGAAAATTCTAGAATTTGTTATAAATAATTATTTTCTTTGACCTACAAATGTTCAAAACTTTTAGCTTTTGACCAAGAGAAAAATTCAAAAAATTGTGTGAGAAAATGAGCTGAGAAAAATACTCAAATATTTCTCTGAATATAACCCAGCAATTCCAGCCTAATTTTACTTTTCTAAAGCTTACATTTATTAAAATTGATGTACTTATTAAATAAGTAAATTACAATTTAAGAAATACAAATGTGTGTGTGAGGCAACTATACATTTTTATAGAATATGCTGTTGTATGTTTAAATATGGTAGATTTATAAAATTAGAATCCTTCAATAATGCTTCTTAATACTAAGTATGAAATGATTTTCACGTGCCATCTTATTTTCTTTTTAGGTGAATCTTTTTTTCCTCTTAAATATTGTACGTGTTCTCATCACCAAATTAAAAGTTACCCACCAAGCGGAATCCAATCTCTACATGAAAGCTGTGAGAGCCACCCTTATCCTGGTGCCATTGCTTGGCATTGAATTTGTGCTGCTTCCATGGCGACCTGAAGGAAGAATTGCGGAGGAGGTTTTTGACTACATCATGCACATCCTTATGCACTATCAGGTATGGCATTCTTTTCTTTTTTTTTGGGGGGGGGGAGATTTTCACTATAGGGCGCGTGCGTTCGCCAGACAGAGAGAGACATAGACACAGAAAGCAAGAAATCACCCCCCAGGGGAGATGGTCACGCCACAATCCCTTCTCCTCCTTTCTCCTCTCTGGATCTCGGGCACGCACGCACACGTGCCCGGCGTGAGTTTTAAGCCACCGGGTCCGGGACGGAAACCGCGGTTGACTACGTGGGAGTCCAGCGACATAGCCATTACGCTAACTGCTGGTTCCCCAGGTATGGCATTCTTGACATTAAGAAGGCAACTTGAGAATTTCGGCATTAAATTGATGTATAGCTTTGGTTTTATTATTGACTGTTTATGCAACAGGTTAGTTATGTATCTTTTTCATTTGGATTCTGATCTTTTTTTTTTTTTTTAACAGGGTCTTTTGGTCTCTACAATTTTCTGCTTCTTTAATGGAGAGGTATGCTAATTAAATTTATTCTTTTTACTCTTTTACATTTTCAGTATATTTTTCATTTAAAATGAGGTAGAATTATAAACTCCCCTACAGACACTGTTTCAATTTCAATTTCTTTTCTTTTTTATTTTTTTTGAGAGGATTTTGCTACAGGGCATGTGCACTCGCCAGAAAGACAGAGAGAGACAGAGAGATAGAAAGCAAGAAACCATCCCCCAGGGGAGATGGCCACACTGCAATCCCTTCTCTTCCATTCTTCTCTTGGTATTTTGGGCACGCACACACACGCACCCAGTGTAAATTTAAGCCACTGGCTGACCCTCAGTCAGCTACATGGGAGCTCAGCAACATAGCCATTACGCTCAATTTCTTTTTTCATCAGGTTGGGGGCACAGCCTATCTTTGCATACGTGCAACTCGCTTCATGAAAGCTCAGATTGACTTGGGGATCAAGGCAAGAGAAAAATCAGTCTGACTCTAAAATATTCCATGAGTAATTTTTATTCATATAATTTTTTTTTTTCTTTTTGTGGAGAGGTTTTTGCTATAGGACGCGTGCGCTCACCAGAAAGACAGAGAGAAACAGAGAGACAGAAAGCAAGAAATCACCCCGCAGCAGGGATGGCCACTCTGCAATCTCTTCTCCTCAATTCTCCTCTCTGGATCTTGGGCACGCAAGCACATGCACCCAGCATGAGTTTAAGCCACCAGGTCCGGGACTCGAACTGCAGTACACTACATGGGAGTTCAGTGACATAGCCATTATGCTAACTGCTGGTCCCTATTCATGTAACTTTGACTTACTTTTTGAAGCCTATTAAGTCTAGACTTTGTCCCACATACAATGCCAGACAATTGTTAACTTCATAGAGTACCCACTGTAATAGGAAACGGGATTGGCTCATTTTCTCCCTTTCTCTTTCATGCCTGCCCCACATGTGGCCTTTGGAAAGAGTTTTAAAGTGGATTCTAAAGGATTTTCAAAATTAAACTCTCGATTGTACAAGAAGGAGATGCAATGGCTTGAACAATTACAATAGAATGCTTTAATTTATAACATGGTAATGTGTCGTAGGATTATTTTTTACATTTTTATCCATACTCTTCCACTTGGGCAATTGCAAATATTTTAAACATCGGTGCCATATTTCTCATGCATATTAATCTTGTAATAGCTCAGTAGTTCGAACTATATTGACTGCGCTTTGCATGTTTTTAATCTAGTTTACAAATTTTAACCACTGGAAGGATTTCGACAAAATTTAGAAATACAGTTAGCAACAGAGTGAAATGTGGACACTTGATAACTGTGAAGGTTACTACAAAACTTCAGGTAGAGAACACATGGAACCATTGACATCTCTTTATTAGAATCATTCTTATAAAAAAAAATCAACACTGGTTATCAATTGTATTTATGAAACATACAATATCATTTTCCCTTGCTTGAGAAACATTCTCATTATCTTGATGTATAATAAAATTCAATGTTTAATTTTAAATAAAAATTAAGATATATTATTATTTCAAAGTATAGGTGTAAGTTATAATATACTTATTTATAAAACAGTATAAAACTGTCAAACACATTAAACTATATTTTATACTATTACTTATACTATTAAGTGGTACTTTATTTTTCTACTATACAGAGAACAAGAGTGACTGAAGTCAGTGAGAAGGATAGACAGAGAAAGCAATTAGAAAAAGAATTTGTTTTGATGATAAAATTCAAGTAGTATTTATTGTATACTTCTACAAATGTATTATTATGTTCAATTAATGAGATTATCCTATATGATGCCTATGTAGGATGTAACAATTAGATGAGAGTGATACAGATGACATATCAAAGAACATGCATGGAATATGAAATGCATAGTCTGTATCTACAAAAATTGGTTTTATTCCTAAATAGTCCTCCAGAACATTGCTATGTTACAAATTAAAGCATTCCATTCTAATTTTTCAAGCCAATGCATCTCCTTCCTGTACAATTTGTAAATATTCAAAGCATAATCACTAGTGAAATATTTTATAATGACAGTGTATAATAAACACAGAAATGCTACTTATTTCCTAACCCTACTTATTTGGAAGATGTTTAGAGCCTCCAGAAGTCATAGCTACAATTACTAATATTTTTTAAAAATTATTTTATTTAACTTTATTTACTTATTTTTAAAATTTGACCAGAGATGGACAGAGCAAGAGAGCGAGAAAGTGAGAAAGGAAGCTGCCAGGTCCAGGACTTGAGCCTCAGTCTTCCATGTGATGGTCCATCACCCTTAACCGCCAAGCCACATGCTGGCTTCCATGTCTACCATTATTAAAGAGAGATAAAAACAAGTTACAAGTGGGACCAGCAGTTAGCGTAATGGCTATGTCGCTGGACTCCCATGTAGTCGACCGTGGTTCGAGTCCTGGACCTGGTGGCTTAAAACTCACGCCTGGCGCATGTGCGTGTGTGCCCAAGATCTCGAGAGGAGAATGGAGGAGAAGGGATTGCGGTGTGACCATCCCCCCTGGGGGGTGATGATTTCTTGCATTCTGTCACTGTCTCTCTCTCTCTCTCTCTCTCTCTCTCTCTCGGTCTGGCGAGCGCACGTGCCCTATAGCAAAAAAACAAACAAACAAACAAAAAAAAAAACCCTCTCAAAAAAAAAAAAGAAAAAAGAAAAAAAAGAAAGTTAGAAGTCTCACAAGGATTAATGTAAGCTAAGGAATATAAACTTTTCATAACCATATTTTAACTTCAGTGTTGCTCAGTATATTATAGATTCATTATTAATACATGTCGTATCATTCATTTTCAAAAGTACACATACAAATGGAAATATTAATAATATTGGAATCAAAATCTCTTATTGGCTCTTTTATTTAGAGAAAGTGCCCAGAGAATATCTAAACTAATGCCAAACACTCCTGTTACATTCTATTTGTGTAAGCTGAAGAGATACAGAACTTTGATCTTCTGCCAGGTTCTAAAATTGAGAAAATTTTGGCAATGAAAATTATACTAATACAAAATCTTTGAGTCAGTTTGTTGCCAAATCCTTCAGTCCTTCACATCTCTACTATCTATCCACTTTTCTTTATCTCTAGAGATACAATCCCTGGTTGGATATGATTCATTTCTCATCTTAAGAAATACTATAATCTCTCCTTCTGGTGTCTTATTGCCTCTTTGCTTTCTAACTGTCATAACACAAAGAAACAGCTACCAGATGCATTTTGAATGATTTTAACTAAGTCATATACTTCTCAGCATCATTTGATCAGGCAGGGTTTCCTTCTTGCCGTTCACATGAGGTCAAATTGGCTTGCCTTTAGCTAAATGTCTGTATTTTTTTTTCTTTCCTCCTGCCTTTACTTACTTTTTAGTCAATATCTTCCTGTTAGTATTTTTCACTAGTTAAATAACTGTGACAAGGCCACTTTCATCTCACCCCTAGTCCACTCAGACAGACATGTGTACTATTAACATAAACTAGGAACTCTATTCATCAGAAGGGTGTACTTAATGTCTAAAGGTAGATTTTTTTTTTTTTTTTTGGAGAGATTTTCTCTATAGGGCACGTGGGCTCGCCAGACAGACAGAGAGGAACATTAGAGACAGAAAGCTAGAAATCATCCCCCAGAGGGGATGGTCACGCCACAATCCCTTCTCCTCCATTCTTCTCTCGGGATCTTGGGCATGCACACACACGCGCCTGCCGTTTTAAGCCACCGGGTCCGGGACGCGAACCGCAGTCGACTCCATGGGAATCCAGCGACATAGCCATTACGCTAACTGCTGGTTCCCAAAGGTAGATATTTTTATGACACAGACAAAAGATTTGCTGAAAGGCTAGGCTGGTGGCAGAGTTGGTAGCAAACCGAACTGCAGTGCTGGAAGCCAGATCCCTGAATGCAGATTCAGATCTCTTGATTGGTTTCAAAACACATTGGGCACACATGTCTGTGCCCAGGATCCCAAGAATGTGGAGAACTGAAGAAAGCGAATCTCTATGTGATTAGATACAGTAGAGGATGCTCTCTTTCTCTTTCTTGCTCTCTCTTCTGCTCATGTACTCTCGATCAAGAAATAAAATAAACATAAAAAAAATTGTTGGAAAAAACCATACCCACATTCTCTAACAAAAACGAGGCATGATTTTTATATAAAGTTCTATAGACTATTTTTAGTTGATGTAGATTGAGGGGAGGGGTATAGATTTGCTTTCTTATCAGGTGTTAACAGGCATACATAGTTGTAATGTTTATTTTAAACCTTTAGTCTTACTGCTCATATAATACTCATTCATAACACAATGAAAAACATAAATCTTAACTAACACTAAGTCAGCTTCCCTGCCAATGGAAATTTTCCTTGTTATCTTCCCGTTAAATTTTTCTCATTAAAAGTTTATTAAGAGCGGCCACTTTAATGTTCTGTTGAACAAGTGTGATACTGTATTAGAGGAAGCTGGTGAAAAATGTAACATCCTTACAGAGGATAATATAAACAAACAGAAGACTACAGGCCTGTGAGTCTTTAATTAGGTTTATTTTTAACGTTCGTCACTAAGATCCCACAGTTCAGGAAATTGGCTTTCCATGATTTTTGAGATGATTTAGTTGCAAGGAAGAAATAGGGTGATGACCCTAATCAGAGTAGATGTTTCAAAGGCAAACAGTCAGCTATTTCAAAAGTCTTTTGGCTTTAAGAAATAAATTTAAGCTTTCTTTTTTAAGACTATAAGTACTAGACTCTCGGTTAAGAAGATATTTATTCTTGTCAGCTTCTTTTCGATGTTTATGTAGAATCTTTTTATACAAACCTACATTCTGCATTTTTTGACCCAAGCTAGTTATATAGATTATGTGTATAGTGAGCCCAGCATTTGGTAACAGTGTGAGAATTCAATAAGTGTAAAAAAAATTAGGATTAAAAAAAAATTTCCATCAGAAATTTCCAAATAATTGGCCAAAAGTCATTTTTTGTTTTAAATCTTTGAATTCTTATTTAAAATTTCCAGTTGAATACAATTCTATTTGACCTTTGTTTTTGTTGTGGAAAATATTACATATGCAGATATTATTATTAAATTACCTTAACTTCAATATTTTATTTGGAGGACTTAGAAATGTATTACTATATCAAGAGTGAACAGAGTAGGCTAGTGGGGTGGTGCTTAAGGCAGCTAGATCCCACATAGCAAATGTGTGGCTAGAATTCCAGACCTGGACAGTTCCCATATGCTCTAGCGGTTAGGATTCCTGGTTTTCACCCAGGCGGCCCGGGTTCAACTCTCGGTATGGGAACAGATGAACAATTTGGGACCAGCAGTTAGCGTAATGGCTATGTTGCTGGACTCCCATGTAGTCAACTGTGGTTCGCGTCCTGGACCCAGTGGCTTAAAACTCATGCCGGGCACCTGTGCGTGTTTTTAACCAAACTTGCTTTATTGTTCTTCAAATGTAATATCTCAATTTCAATTAATGGATTGTTCCTGTTCTGTTTCTTTTTGATTGATAGGTTCAAGCAATTCTGAGAAGAAACTGGAATCAATATAAAATTCAATTTGGAAACAGCTTCTCTCACTCCGAGGCCCTTCGTAGTGCCTCATACACAGTGTCAACAATCAGTGATGTTCCAGGCTATAGTCATGACTATCCTAGTGAACACTTAAATGGAAAAAGCATCCATGACATTGAAAATGTTGTCCTGAAACCAGAAAAATTATATGATTGAAAACAGCGGGATTGTTGTCTGTTTTGTGCCACTCTTAACTCAAAGACTTGGATCCATGACTATACAAGTGACTATACTAAATGAATTGCTTGAATGCCATGAAGAAAACTTACACATGAAACCAATAATGGATTGATAAATGTTTATCGACAGCTTTATGTGGGGAGAAAATGCCCTAATTTGTAGTGTTTGCCAGTAAATACTCCCACGATGGCTGATTTCAAGCTACCAACCTGACATCTCTGAATGTGGAATTGGAAAAAAGGATTAAGACAATCGACTTGTGAATTGGTGTGAGTCAGCTTCTGCGTACACTGCATGAGTTCACAAATGAATAAGACTGTAAAAGTTCACATACACAGTGGGCATGATTCTATTATTGCCTAAAGAGACCTAACTAGGGCTAGCAACATGCAGAGAAAATGATCTTTTTGTTCATTTTTTAAATCTTTATTCCATCTTCATTAGTGCAATTGACTTTTCCCCCCAGAAAGTATTCTAGCTAGCCTTTTTGTAATTACCCTCTCAAATAGACCAGACAAAGATATAATTATCTCTGTTGGCTTATACTCTTTTCTCTAAGAATAGCAACTGAGCAGAATTGCTGTAAAGCTACTCATTTGCTAACGTATCAGTAATACCCAGGGAGGGAAGGCATTTCTGTTTTGGGACTTGGTGAACAGAATGGATCATTTGCATTCCTACTTCTGTATCACTAGGAAGACATCTCGGGCAATGCTATTTTTCTGTCTTACACAGGTGCGAGGGGAATCAGTTCCCCTGTATTTGTAAGTAGAAACTTTGCCCCTTCCATTTCTACTGTGTAGACAAATTAGCAATCATGTGACATGAAGGAAATCAATGAAGGATTTCTTATTTTCTTGGAAGATTGTAAAACAATTGTAGTGAAAAATGAGCTTGTAAATACTCTACTACTCTATGTTATAGTCTCAAATCAAATACATATGACCTAGATTTTTTTTAATGCAAATACATAACACAACAATGTAATGCATGTTAATAGCTGATACTGTGTTTGGGCTGATTTTATAATAAAATAGAGTCAGAATTCTATATTTGGTAAATATTTTAAAGACAACCAGATGTCAGTATTAGAAGTTTGTTTGAGAACTAAGAAAACAGAAACATCTATGCTAAGACATAAACTATTTATTTTAAAAACTCAAGGCCACTATTTTACTGAGTATATTACCTTTGGTGATACATACCTTAATAATAGGTGTACTTGACACATTTATCTTTTCATTCTGATGATGAAATCACATTTTAATCCAGAAATTATAAACAACTACTGTAATGAATGCCAGTCTGCTACCTTTATGGTTTTACTCATTAAAATATTACTTTACTGACTTTTATTATATGAAGATATATGACTTTAGAAATGTCCCAGATTGTTAAAGAAAAAAAAAAGCAGCTAGAGGAATACAATGTAAATCGTATGCTATGTATTAACATTTTAATAGATCTACTGTATCTGATCAAATAAAACAGTGAAAAACTTGAATATACCATTGAATAAGAATTGTTATTAATGGAATAATGAAATTTACAGAAAAAATTGCTTTGCTAATAAATTAAAATGGCATTGAAGTCGGATGCTATTTTTCACTGAACTCTCTGTAAACAAGAATGACAAATTAGTAAAAGTTAATTTTGGGAGAAGTCATTATATGCATGTGTTTTTAAAGTGTGCTAATCTGCTTAAAATGGGTTATATTAATGACTTATCATAAGTTGTGTCTTAAGCTGTAATAGAGTTCAGAATTCATTTAAAATTGCCAAGGAAAATGGCCTAAGTTAGTAAGAATTAACATATTAAATGTTCCAGTTAATATATTTATAATTAATAATGTCTCTATGCATGTAAGGGCATTATAAAGTTAGTTTCAGATTTATGAATTTTATAGCAAGCGGTCACTAAAAGGAACAAACGCTGTTACTAATTTTAATAAACTGAACTTTTAACTATTTATTATTCAGTCATACAGGTTGAAATTCATTGCTGACAGTGTTCAAATATCTCAATATTCTTTTAGACATACTGTTAGTCTCAACCATAAATGACAGGAAAATACTGAATTATCAGAGTGTTATCATTAAAATGCTATTGTAATTTTAAAGTTTTTTTAAAAATTCCATCATATTTAGTTCAGATTTCTTTTATTGTCATGGTTCATTTATTGTACAGTCTTCAGATGTGTCAGTCCATGATTAAGCAGTGTTAACTTTTTACCCATATATATTTAGTAGTAATATTTTTAAATATTAGACTCCCCTAAAGCTGAAGGGCTAATTAAAATCTTTGTGTCAACTTACAAAGTAAGTCTGATGCTGTTTATAGAAAACTACTTGTATGGTAAAAACTAACGTTGGGTATTTCTAGCTTTTTAAATGTATATTTGCTATTTTTTTCTGCAATTACTTGCAAAAGACTTTACTGTTCTTTTTTTTTTTTTTTTCTTTTCAGTTAGTGGGCCTGTGCACTCTCCAGAAGGAGAGAGAGAGAGACATAGGAGGGGGGAGAAAGCACCTCCTGTGGGGAATGGTCATGCCACAATGCCTTCTCCATTTCTCCTTCCTTTCAGGATTGTGGGCATGTCTGGCCACTGGGTCTGGGACTCAAATCACACAGTTAGCCATATGAACTCTAGTTCCTTTAACTACCAGGCCACAGGCTGGCTCTTGTTTTTAATTTTCTAAAAATTCAGATCTGTTATTTTTTTAAAGTTATTTCATAGTGCATTTATCCATAACATATTCATTCTGGAATTTAGTGTTTGTTCAAATGTAATCCAGTGTACATAGAATTAATGGTAGTTGTGCTGAATTTTTTGCTTATAAATGTTGTTTTTCAAATGTGAACTTCCTTTAATTTTTCTCTTTGTTTTCATCTGCTAATAAAAACTGCCAGTTATCTATAAAACATTCAAGTTATTCTGTTCAATTAAAATAACTCATGTTATACTTGCATATATATATATATATATATATATATATCCTTTTTGGTGGTATGAAAATATTAAAATTACTAGTTAAAGTTGACTTTTCAGTCATATTTACTGGAGTGATCAGTAATTTATAAAAATAAACTCTAGCCCTAGCCCATCGATTAGTGGGGTACTTCTTAAAATCAGTGAGTAGATCTATAGTATCCATCTATGGTCTTCAGTAAACTAGTAAATTAATTCAATACCAATAAAGAAAAAGTTACACATTTGTTTTTCAAGATAGAAAAATCCAAACAAGCTACAATTTATAAAAATTCCTTTCTATGCTTAAAAAAGGGGAAAGATGCCTCAAAATAGAAAAATGTTCAGTGATTCTTCTCCTATTTCTATTTCATTATGAAGTTTTCTATCAAATACAAAAAAAAAAAAAAGAAGGAAAACATTATTTAAAGGTAATGTTTTAAAAGCACATCATCATGGGACTGGCAAGTGGCATGGTTGTTAAGGGTGCCAGACTCCCATATGGGTGACTGCCTTTGAGTCCCAGATCTGGGGGCTCGCTTTCTCACTTACTCTCTCTCTTCCCCTCCTCTCTGGTCTAATTAAAATAAAAACTGCTAGTCTCATAAGATTTGACTTAATTATTTACATAGTTGCACAAGAGTGCTAATTGAGAATATAAAATAAACCTCCTTAAGTCTTAAGTCTGTTTCACTAACATAGGACTTTTTTTTTTTTTTTTTTTTTTTCCCTAAAATAGGATTTTTTTTTTTTTTTTTTTTTTTTTTACTAGAGGGCATGGAGGCTCCTAGCATGTGACAGAGAGAGGAGAGGAGAGCGTGCTTTCCCTGTGGGGAACAGTCATGCCACAATCCCTTCTTCATATCCTTCTTTTTGTTATTTTCAGCACACATGCACAAATACCTGGTGTGTTTCTTAAGCCACCAGACTGGGCTGTCGGCCAAATGCAATGCAGCTGCCTTAACATCCAGACCATGAAGCCATCTGCATGCTGCATTTTCATTCTTTTGACATTTTTATCTGTTTTGTTTTAGTTATATTTTCTTATTTATACTTCATTGTTGTATATATTTGTGGTGGACAACATAGATTTTCAAAGTATGCATGCAGTGTGGAAGAACTGAATCAAGGATTATACCATATACAACATTTTTGACAAAGTACACCACTCCTGATATATATATATATATATATATATATATACACACACACACAATATTTATCAATATTTGTTTTGTACACTCAGTGGTGGTCTACAGTTCCATAACCTATTTTTAATATATCATTGATATATACTTGGCATACAGTATAAATCATCCATTTGAAGTAGTTTTTGGTATATTAGCATAGTATATTTTATGTATTTATTATTTTGTGGTACTATTTTCACAATCAACTTTAATACATTTTTATGACTTCAAGAAGAAACAAGGTGTTTTTCAGCTGCCAATCCTCTACTGCTCATATCTTAGGGCTCCACCCCATCCCCAAGTACCACAAATCTACTTTCTGTCTCAATAGATCTCCGTGTTCCAGATTTCAGATGATTAGAATCATACATAGTATGTGATTATTTATTACTGACTTCTTTCTCTTACAATGTTTTCAAAGCTTATTCATTATAGTAAAGTCATTTCCCCCAAAAGGAGACAAAAATGTAATAAACCTGGAAGTGCCACATAATTCTGAGACAAACTTTTATATCAAAAACTTAAACAAAGGGATTCAGTAAGTTTGGTAGAAGGTATAAATACATTTTTTTAATTTAATGAACAATTCTGTACCAATTAAGAACTACTAGTCTAGAAGATGTTCGATTCAAATGTGAATGAAATAGGACTGTGGTCAACATTTAAAAAAAAAAAAATTTGCCAGAAGGTGCATGCATTTGTCAGAGAGTGACAGAGAGAGAGAGAGAGAGAGAGAGACAGAGAAAGTGAGAAAGCATCCCCCATGAGGAATGGTCATGCAGTACCCCTTCTCTTCCATTTCTTTCTCTTTTCAGATTGTGGGCATGAAAACACAGGAGTGCAGTGTGTTTCCCAAGCCTCAAGGTCCGAGAATTTAATTGCACAGTCAGCGACATTATATGCAGCCATCTTAACCACCATTCCACAAAATGACCCATCAACATTTTAAATGATAACTAAAATTATGACTAATAACATTTTATTGTTCTCTAATCTGATTAAGCAAAGCACTGCTGGGACAGTGATGATTATAGGAAAACTTGGCAGATTTTCATCAATGTTTCCTTCATTGCTTGAACATGCTGTGAAAATGGAATTGACTTCAAAAACTTGGAAATTTCTATTATGCATACAATTTATGGCATATTCATATTAATATATATGCACATATATGTATATATACATATTCATACACAGATATATATTGTACATATATATATATATATTCTTTTTTATTTGCCAGAGGACATGCGTACTCACCATAGAGAAAGACACACAGAAAGAAGGAGAGGGAGAAAGAACACCCTAGTAGAATATGATCAAATTGCAATCTCTTCTTCATTTCTCCATCCAGTCAGGATTGTTGATATGGCTATACAGACATATGGCATGTTATTCAAGCCACAGTTTCCAGGACTCAGCTGCACAGTGTGCCATGTGGAATCCAGATTGCTTAACCAGTCTGCCACAGAGCTGGCCTCATATTAATATTTTACCCCAAAAAATTATCCTGAGGAAGACTGGATGTCTCATCTAATTTGAAAACTTTTTCCATACAACTGATACACTACTAATACATCATGCGAAGCTAATTATTTCTAATATCTTTAATTGTCAGAGGACACATGCACTTACTAGAGAGAGAGAAAAGGGGAGAGAGAAAGCACTTCGGGTATAGTCATGCTGCCACCCCTTCCCCTCCACCTCTCCATCCTGTCAAGATTTGGGGTGTGTTCCCATACATATTTGGTGTATTTTTCAAGTTACCAGGGCCTGAATTTGAATAGCAATTGGCCATGTGAGATCTGTCTTCCTTAACCACGAGGTCACGAGCCTGGATCCTCTAGCATTTTTTTATTAGGTGAAAACAAGGGTCTTTGAAATTTTTAGGGACCTCTGGAAATTATCACTAATAATTTTGGGTGAACAATATGTTCTAAAATTTTATTTTGCTTTTTCTATATATGTGTGTGTGTGTGTGTGTGTGTGTGTGTGTGTGTATGTGTATATATATATATATATATATATATATATATTTGGAAAGATATGAATAAAAAACACCTAACCAAAAAATTGGACAAATATATCTATTGGGTCATCAGAAAAGTCATGACACATTTTTGCTGCAGTCTCAGCAGGACTTTCCTCCTGAGATCAGCCCCATCCCCTCACACTCTGGGTTTGCCTTTCCAACATGGAGCCCTCCAGCCACAGCTGCAAGGTGCATTCTGCAACTTAAGCCTCTTCACTAATCATATCTCCTTAATTTATCTCCAGCTCATAAGAGGCTGAAAGGTTGGTAGAAGAGCCAGCCAGCTGACGCTACCTATATAAACTTTATCTGCTCAGATCTGAAGAGAAAATCCTCTTACAGGAACATGCTCAGAATCCAAGGGTGATAGTCCCTCCTATGATAGTAATAAGTTTTCTCTGATAAATAGAAAAACTTGAATACTGCAACAGATGACCAAAAATCAACAGACAGAAGAAACATAAGAAAACAAGGTAATAACACTTTGCTGAAAGAATACAGTGATCACTCACCAACAATGGACAACATGAAAGAATTCACAAAAATGTCAGAAGAATTCTAAACATTCATTGCGACAAAACTCAATGAGATGCAATTAATTCCAGGAAATAAGATCATTTCAAATCATGAATGAGGAATTCAATAAAGAAAGAGACACCCTTAAAAAGAGTCAAACAGAACTTTTGGAAATGAAGAACACAATAAAATCAATTAAAAACTCAGGGACCAGCAGATGGCATAGTGGTTACATTGCTGGACTGTCACATGGCTGACCGTGGTTTGAACCCTGAACTTGGAGGCTTGAAACACACTGAGCATATGTGTGTGTGTGTGTGTGTGTGTGTGTGTGTGTGTGCCAAAAATCCCAGGAAGAGACTGAAAGAGGAGGGATTATTGCAGGCAATCCCTCCTTGGGAGTGATTTCTCACTTTGCCTTTCCCTCTGTCTCTCTTCTCTCAGGCAAATGCAAGTGCCGTGTGGCAAAAATACCTGAAGAAAAAGAAGAAATTGAAATCTCTCTCAAAATATTGACAGCTGGGTGCCACTAGGTGGTATGTTGGTAAAAGTGTTGGACTCCCACATGGCTGACCACTTGCTTTCTCACTTTCTCTCTTTTTCCCTGTCTCTTTCTGGTTAAAAAAAAAAAAGAGGGACCAGCAGTTAGAGTAATGGCTATGTCACTGGACTCCCATGTAGTCGACTGTGGTTCGCATCCTGTACCCTATGCTTAAAACTCATGCCGGGCGTGTGTGCACACATGCCCAAGATCCTGATAAGAGAATGGGGGAGAAGAGATTGTGGCGTGGCCATCCCCACCGGGGGGGGGTGATTTCTCGCTTTCTGTCTCTCTGTCTCTTTCTGGCTGGCTGGCGAGTGTACGTGCCCTATAGCAAAAACCTCTCCAAATAAATAAATAAATAACCAACTATCTGTATAATGGGTATTCCAGAGAATGGAAAACCTCTTCCATAAAATAATGGGTTGCTGGAAAAGTCATTATTTTTTATGTTTTCCTATGCAAAAATGTGCTATCACTTTTCTGACATCCCGGTACTATCTGATCACTTTCCAAATCTAGAGGAACCTGGAGAAATTAAGACCCAAGAAATGAAAAGTACTCTAAACAGAATAAAAAAAAATATGATCCTCCCCATGGCAAATCATAACCAAATTGGTAAAATGAAAGACAAAATCAATATTCTAAAAGTCGCAAAAGAGAAATGTCAAGTTAATTACAAAATCTATTTAATTAGGCAAACATCAGACCTCTCAACTGAAAAAATGCAAGCCAGGAAAAAATGGAAAGATATATTCAAAACATTAAAAGAAAAACAATTTCAACCAAGAATACTATACCCAGGAAGATCATCCTTCAAGTGGGAAGAAAAAATGAAATTATTCTCAGGCAAACAAAAACTGAAAGAATTCACCAACACAAGACCAATTCTTCAAGAAATACTGAAGGGAGTACTATACCAGCAACTAAAGAAGGACAGACCGAAATAAGAGAACAGAAGCAATGAAGAAGATGGCTAACAAAATTGCAGGGATAAGTTCATAAATATTGATAATAACATTGTATGTTTATGGATTAAATTCTTAATTAAAACACGCAGACTGACTGAATAGATAAAAATACAGGAGTGCTTACAAGAAACACACAGCACTGATAAAGACATGTATAGACTGAGAGTGTAGGGCTAGTAAAAGACATTCCATGAAAATGAAAACCAAAAAAAAAAAAAATGGAGTTGTAATACTGAAATACTGATAGCAGACAAAATAGGCTTCAAGACAAAAGCTGTAAGCGAAGACAAAAAAGACACTCTATAATACTAAAAAGGCTAGTTGACCAAGAAGATGTAACACTTTACAAATATCTCCACACCAACACTGAGAAACCCAAATATGTGAAAGAGAGACTAGTAGATATAAAGGAAAAGACATTGGGGATCTCAACCCCCACCGTCTCCTCTGGAGACAGGTAGGTAGATCTAGACAGATCATCTAGACAAAAAATAAACAAAGAGTTACAAGATCTAAATGATACCATAAACCAAATGAACTTAACACATAGCTGTAGAACCCAACAGTCGAAGAACACGTATTTTTCTCATCCCAACATGGAATATTTTTGAAGATCAACCACATGATAGGGCACAAAGCAAGGCTTTACAAATTCAGAGGTATAGAAACTATATTCAGCATTTTTTCTGACCATGATGGAATCAAAATTGAAATCAATTACAGAAAGGAATCTCATAAATACCCCCAAAAATAAAGATCTACTCCTGAATGACTTCACAACAGAAGAAATTAAGACTGAAATCAGAAAATTCATTGAAACTGATAATGAACACACACACAAGTTTTTATAACTTTTCTGGAAAAAAAAAGAAATATGGCAAATAATCTAATGACACATGATAGGAAACTAGAAAATTAAGAATAAAAAAGAATTCCTAAAAATATCAAGAGAAAAGAAATAATAAAGATTAGAGAGAAACTAAGTGAAATAAAGATAAAACCATATGATTATATCAATTGATGTAGAAAAAGCATTTGATAAAGTACAGCATCCTTTCATGATTAATACTCTCAGCAAAAGTGGAGTAGACGAGACATTTTTCAATACAATAGAAGCTATCTATGACAAACGTATAGCTAAAAAATATGAAAAATAAAAAGAAATTATAGATGATACAAAAAAGTGCTAAAACATCCCCTATTCCTAGATTGAAAAATATAATATAATCAAAATGCCAATCCTACCCAAATTAATCTGCATGTTCAATGCAGTTTCCCCCAAACTACCAGAGACATTTTCCACAGAAACAGAAAAAAAAAAAAAAACTTCATAAATTTGTCTGGAATTATAAAGGGCCCTGTGCAAAAATAATAAAATAGGAGGCATGTCACTGCCTGACCTTCAAATATATTACAAATCTGTGATAATTAAAACAGCATGTTATTGGCACAAAAACAGGTAAGTATATCAATGGAACAGAATTGAGAACTCAGAAAATAAACCCCAAGCATACAACCAACTGTTCTTCAACAAAGGGCACAAGATAATCTAGCAGGAAAAAGAAAATCTCTTCACTGAATGGTGCTAAAAAATCTGGATATCCACCTGCAAAAAAATAAAATTGAACCCCTATTTCTCACCATTAACAAAAATTAATTCAAAATGGATGACTGATCTACACATAAAACCTCAAACTATAAAACTACTGATGGAAAAATGCTGGGAGAACTCCTAGAGTCATTGTAGTAGGCAAAACTTCTTAAAGACCCTCCAAATACAGTCAATAGTACCAGAAATAGATTAAGTGGCACTACATTACGCAAGAAAGCTTTTGTACAGCAAAAAAGAAAAAAAAAATCATTAAAAGATGGACAAATGAGCTGAACAGACAACTCTCCAAGGAAGACATATGAATGACCATAAAGCATATGAAAGCATGCTCAACATCTCTTATCATCAGAGAAAGGCAAATCAAAGTCATAATGTGATACCAATTAACCCCAATCAAAGTGGCAAAGATTGAAAAAATAAGGAATGATGATGCTGGTGAGACTGCCATAAAAAATAACCCTCCTATGCTGTTGATGGGAATGTAAACTAGTAAAACCACTGTGAAGAATGGTATGGAGGTTCGGAACCAATAATTTCACTCTTTGGTATTTACCCAGAGGATTAGAAAACTCTAATTTGGAAAAACATTTACACATTCATGTTTTTACAATTGCTAGGACATGCTATCTCATGGAATCAACTTACACAGATGAGTGCATTAAAAAAATGTGTCACATGTATTCTATGAAATACTATTCAGTAAAAAAAAAAAAAAAAAAGAAAGAAAAAGAAAAAGAAAAAAGAAACCCTGACACTTGATACAAAGTAGACAAACATGGAGGTTTTATTGCTAATATATACAAACCAGACTATGAAAGACAGGCATTATATGTCCTCACTCAGTATACATCAAATGTTTGTGCTTTATAGTAGAAATGGAAAGAATAGAAGGTATAATAGCAGGAAGGGCAATTGTAGATACTAGATACATCACAGCAATAGGTGGGTAATAGGGGATAGGAAGGAGGGTATTAGAGAATAAACACACACATTTAATAGACACAAAAATGGAGTTATCTGCTTATGATAATGTATATGGAAATGTCTTTGACTTGACTATTATGCACTGTATTCATGCTGGGAAAAAACATGTAGAATGTAAAGATCTACAGTGATTAAATAGAAATAAAAAAGGAAAAGTGTAACTGGAAAATATAAACACATCTTTACGGTATTATTAGAAAAACAGCTTTGAATAAACCTTAACCACAGGGGATCTAAGCCATCCTGTTGGCCCACTTGTCAGAGAGGGGAGTTATCGATGACAAGTAATAAATGTCCATGGTATTAAGTCCGTTTCATAATGAATGCAGTGGGCCTTTGGAGGCACTCTATGCCTGTTTCCCTTATCTGAGACAAGCTGTTAGAAGACTCACATTTAGCAACTTACACAATACCCACATTGCTTCCTGATGTGTGGAATGGGAGTTATTTTAAAAAGAAAGATTAAGTGAAAACTCTAAAATGAACCTCCCTAACTGAAGCATAAACCAAAACAGTACCTCTTCCCTGATGAAACTGCAGAAATCAATGTCATCACTGAAAATTTAAAATATCACTCCGCTGTATTGCCCTAGAGCACATCTCTCTTATTTAATTCCAATTTTACACCTTTTAATTAAGTTCTTCTGATCATCCCCTTTCTCAGATTCTGGTATCCTCCATTCCTCTCTCCTTTTCTATGAAATCAAATCTTGCAACTTCTCAAGGAGTGAGAACATGTGATTTTTTTTTTTCATTGCCTGTCTTTTCTTTTTTAAAGAATTATTTATTATTATTATTTTTTAATTTGCTATAGATCACATGTCCTCACCAGAGAGAGAGATACAGAGAGAGAGAGGGATAGTGAGAAAGCAAGGCACCAGTTTCGGAACTCAGACTGCAGTTGGCCGCGTGGTACTTTAGCGCCTTAACCTCCACACCACCTACTGGCCTATGGTTTATTTCTTTTAGCATAATTTCCCCCAGACTCATCAATGTTGCCATAAATCACAGGATTATATCTATTTGATGGCTAAATTATATTCTATTGTGCATATATTCCACATTTTTAAATGCATTATTCCAGTGATGCACATCTGGGTCAATTTTATATCTTGTCTATTGTGAATAATCCTGCAATAAATATGAGAGTGCACATACCCCCTTGTCATGTTAATTTCCTTTGTTTTGGATATCTGTCCAACAGAATAATTACTGATTACTGGATCAAAGATAGTTCTTTTTTCTTTTCTTTTTTTTTTTTTTTTGAGAGAGATTTTTCCTATAGGGCAAGAGCACTCACCAGAGAGACAGAGAAAGACAAAGAGACAGAAAGCAAGAAATCACTCCCCAGGGAGGACAGCCATGCCACAATACCTTCTCCTCCATTTTCCTCTCAGGATTTTGAGCACGCATGCACAAAGTGTCCAACATGAGTTTCAAGCCTCCCCGTCAGGGATTCAAACTGCAATTGACCATGTAAAAGCTCAGTGACTTCACCTTTATGCCATCTGCTAGTCCCCTAAATTATACATTTTAATCAATATAACTAAATTTTATTTTCATTAGAAAACTGGGCATTAAATTGATAGCTGTCATACCAAACTATTTAGCAGATAAGCAAAATTTATGAATACAAATAAAATAACTTCCTACATCAACACGTTCTTTTTATACTTCACAAAATGGCAAAAAAAACTCAAATTTAAGTATTTCTATTATACATAATAGAAATTAAATATAAACCAGAAATCAAAGAACCTTTGAATTTATAATTATACTTAGTAATAAATAATTCAATATTTTCTTTTTTTAATTGTGAGAGGATACAAATACTTACCAGAGATAGAGAGAAAGAAAGGGAGACAGCACCCCCCATGGGGAATGATCATGCTATAATCCCTTCTCCATTTTCCATCCTGTAGGGATTTGGGGAACAGATGCACATGTACTCAGTATGTTTTTCAAAGAACCAGGGCTGGGATTTAAACAGCAGTTGGCCAGGTGGGAACCAGCACTCTTAACCACTAGGTTATGGGGCTGACCATTTCAATGTTTTCCCCCATAGAACTAAGTCACATAGCTAATGATTATACATTAGCTCAATTTAGTATTAGTCCAAGGTTTAAAACCATTTGAAGAACTTGGAAATTATCTTTAAGTTGACATACTACAAAATATAATTAAAGTAAAATATGTCAGGACTATGATTCAACTTAGTAAGACACAGATGTATATTTTTCATAATATTAAATAATATGTAGGAATAATTTTAGCTTATTGAATCAGTAAACTTAAATAAGCTGTTCTTCCCGATGATATAAAATTCTTAAGTCATTTGAGCTGAACAAAATAAATAGACAAAAAAAGAAAAGAATATTGAATCAGAATCTTTTTCACCCTCATCCAACAGAGACTAGATCTCTATAATCTACTAGCCCATTTATATCGAAAAATAAAACCAAATTCCTAATTACAGCTGCTGCTAGTGCAGAATAATTTACCATGGGAAAGTAGGCTAAAACTCAAAACAAATGCAAAATCAATAATGAAGGTGGTTTAAAAAGAGAACAAGAGAAATAGAGAATGAGTAAAGTTTAATTGCCTCCTAGGATTCACTTCTGAGAGCCAAGAAAAAAATTCTACACTGAATCTATCCATAAGATAACATTACCCCTATCAAGTGAGTACATTGTGCAGTTTATTAGAAAAAGAAAACTTTAAAAACTCTGATAAACTATGATGCATACAAATTTATTTTTTATGACGAAAGAAGGGTAAGGAGCCTGAAAACTTGAAGATGTGTGGGAATTTATCTCCTTTTTCCATATGGATGTCGTTGTATATTTTTCTGTCAAATGGCAGAAAGACAAAAAAGCATTTAAAGACCTGAGCAAGCTGCAAACCAGAAAGATGAAGGGGTTGAAGAAACAGCCTGCAGAAAGAGTACCAGAAAACCAGAAGAAAAGATCAAAGAGAATTTTTAAAAATGTATGGAACTTAGCTGACAACTATAGTTTTATTGTTTTCTATTTACTTAAGACAACATCAAGATTTAGTCCAGAGTTTTATAAGATTTTATTGTATATTTTTTTAAAAACGTAATTTACTATATGTTACTATGAACAGTAATGTCCAGTTTAAGATAAGCCTCTTACTTGAAATATTAAAAAAAAGAACTTTTTAAAAAGAAGGTATAAAATACAAATATGAATTGAACACATTTTTGAGGATTTTGTTTAACTCATTAGTTAATAGGGGGGGTCTTGTAAAATGTACAACTATTCACAAGTAAATAAAAAACCAAAGGCATATTGGTAGATAAGGAATGCCAACATAAATTCACAAAGAGATGAAAAGAAGTCTATATTTTGGTAATAATCAGTTACATTCCACCATATGCTAAAAGTGAAACTCTAGGGTGAGCATGTGGTTGGAGGTTAAGCCACTAGAACCCACATGGCTGACTCCACAGTTTGAGTCCCAGATTGGTGGCTTGAGAATCATGCCAGGCACTTGTGTGTGCACGCCCAAAATCCCTAAAGAAGAATGGAAAAGAAGAGATGTGACCATCCTCCCTGGGGGATGCTTTCTCACTTTCTCTCTCTCTCTCTCTCTCTCTCTCTCTCTCTCTCTGTTTCTGTCTGGAAAGCTCACCACCCTAAAGCAAAAATAAAAACAAACAAACAAAAAGAGATACTCTAATCTTTCCAAACTATTATACCTTTTTAAAAATCTCACATTTTGGGGTGAGCAGATAGCGTGGTGGTTAAGGTTCTGGATTCCTACATGGCTTTCTGTGGTTCAAGTCCCAGACTCACTGATTTGTAAAGGACAACAAAGAAATAGATAAAGAAACAATTTATTTTAAAAAGTCTCACATTAGGGGACCAGTAGTTAGCGTAATGGCTATGTCGCTGGACTCCCATGTAGTCAACTGCGATTCAAGACCTAGACCCGGTGGCTTAAACTCACGCCAGGCACATGTGCGTGCGTGCCCAAGATCCCAAGAGCAGAATGGAGGAGAAGGGATTGCGGTGTGGCCATTTCCCCTGGGGGATGATTTCTCGCTTTCTATCTCTCCATCTCTCTCTGTTTTTCCAGAGAGCGCATGCGCCCTATAGCGAAAACCTCTCCAAAAAAAAGAAAAAGAAAAAGAAAAAAAAAGTCTCACATTTTTGCACACAGACATACATGTATACTGGAAGAAAAACTATATGGGAATGTGAAGACCAGATAAAGATTAGTAAGAACAAGTCCTTGTTAAACAGTTCCTAAAATACATTGTCATGTAGATATTATCTTTGACTCCAGACATCTGCATTATGATAGTGGTTTTTTTTTTGCAACATGCAAGATACCTTTCTCATTTGCAATTTTATTTCTCCTATTCTCCTTAATTCACTCATAGATTTTCATGTAGTTACCGATGATATATAACATGAAAATTCTTATGTGTTAAGGTTTACATAAACCTAATATACCACATTCAATCTAAAGAAAATCAAGTGTGTCTATGCTAATATTTTTAAATCATTTTGAGCTGTTCTGAGTATTATAACCACATATATTAATATTTACTATATTGGTAACTTGGTATTAAACATGTTAAATTATTAGTCTCTTTTCACAGGTAAGAAAATTGTCATTCAAAGACATAGGACCAAGAAGACAAGCTTTAGATATTTTTAGCATAAGTTCCTCACTTCTCAGAAGAGTACAATTTTTTTATGTACTCATCAAATATTCACAGCTGCCACCACTAGTGTTTTTTATGTTTTTCTTTTTTATTTCTTTTTTATTTAATTTTTTTTCACATTAATTCACTATACATCATTGTAGTATACAAAATGAATGTTCCATCCAAAATACACTGTCTATTGGTGCAATAGATCACATCAACACACATACTAATAATTTTCCATTCCTTATGTCTTGTATATTTTGCTTTTTTTTTTTTTTTGCCATCCTTGATTCCCTATCCCTAACCCTCTGCCCTATCCAACCCTCCTCCCACATTGTCTCTAGTATCCATGGTTGCTTTCTATGCCTTTCCCCCCATTTATTTGCTAATGAACTTAATTTGTCTAAATATTTGCAATAGCAAGCACAGCTGATATATACATACACATGAATCCATGTCTGACTTTAGGCATAAACCTCAGTGAGTAGAATGAACATACTATGAAATAGTACCTAGCTGGGGCTGTATAGCTTACTGTGGTCATCAAATACAGTTTTTTTTGTTTGTTTTTTGTTTTTTTTCGATAACAGTTTTAGTGTTTTTTTTTTCTTCTGAAATTTTTTTTTATTAATTTACATTCATTCCCTGAGAATCATCACAACCTACTAAATGTGATTTCCCATCCAGAATAAACTGCATAGTGGCTTAATCATGCATGTTAGCATCCATAATATTCCATTTCTACTTTCATATATATATGTTTTTTTTACCCCATGTCTGACCCTCTGCCCTATTCTACTCTTACTACACTATCTCTGCTGTCTACAGTTGTCTTCAATTCCTTTTCCCCCAACATTTTGTTGATCACACAATATCATAAGTAATCTAACTACTTTCAGTAGCAAGAAAAATTTTGTTATGTATTTAAAAAGACTTTTAAAGTCAGTTTATTTTTTTAAAGAATTATTTTCTTTATTTTATTAATCATTATTGTTATTTTTTAATTTGACGAGAGAGAGAAAGTGAGAAAGCAAGCCACCAGGTCCAGGACTTGAAGTGCAGTCAGCCATGTCAGAGTCCATTGCCTTTAACCATCATGCCATCTGCTGGTCCCTAAAGTTAGTTTCTTTTATTATTATTATTTGTTTATTTATTTAATTGTATTTCTTTTTCTTCTTCACTTTGACCAGAGAGAGACAGATTGAGAGAGGGAGAGTGATAGTGATAAAGCAAGCCACCAGATCCGGGAATCGAACTGCGGTCAGCCATGTGGGAAAGCAGCATCTTAACCACCATGCCACTTTGTGGTCCCCCCCCCAAATTATTTATTTATTTATTTTTTATTATTATGTTTTAATTTGACCAGAGAGGGAAAGTGAGAAAGCAAGCTGCCAGGTCCGGGATTCAAACCTGCAGTTGGCCATGTGGGATTCCAGCACCTTAACCAACATACCCTCTCCAGGTTTGGAAAGTTTTCATGGATTTCATGGAATAGATTATCAATGCCCTTATGAGTTTCTTTGCCTTCTGGGATGTCTATTATCCAGATGTTTGGACATTCAATTGTATCTAGTATTTCTCGTATATTATTCAAATTTTTGGACCATTTTCTCAGTCTTTGTGGTGGATTTTTCTAGACCAGCAATTTTCTCTTCTACATCTGAGATTATATTTTCTGTATGATCTAGTCTGCTTTTAATACTTTCAAGAGAAATTTTGACTTCTTGTATTATAGCCTTCATCTCTAATAGTCCCATCTGATTATTCTGTTAAGTGTGAAATTCCTCTTTTAGATCTTGCATGAATTTCCTCACCTTCTGGAACTCTTCAACTCGTTTCTCCGTCCTCTTCAGCAGTTCCTTGTCTCTCTTCTCTTCCATCTCTGTTAGCTTTGCCATTATGAATGTTCTGAATTCTTTATCAGACATTTCCATGATTTCCATTGAACTGTGTGTGGATGAAGAGGAGTTGTCCTTTTCCCTTGGAGGAGAGGTATTTTCCTACTTCTCCATATTTCTTGTGGCCTTGCAGCGATTTCTAGTCATCTGGTGAATGGTCAGTTTCTTCCCAAACTTGGAAGTGCAATCTGAGGGTTGAGGAGTGTGTAGAAAAGGGAACAGAGAGAGGTAAACAATAGCAACAACAGCAAAAAAAAAAAAAAAAAAAAAAAAAAGAAACAAAGAAAAAGAGAGAAAAAATGAAGAGAAAAACTTTTAAATAAAACTAAAAAAACCTAAAAACTAAAAAAAGTTAATATTCAAAAAATTTCAATAAAACCTAAAAATTAGAGAGGGAGAGGGAATTATTAACAAGATAAAGGGCTAGGAGGGGCCCACATGCCTAGAAAGATGCCTCACCTTAAAAAAATTCTAAAAAGCAAAAATTAAAAAAGAGAGAGCAGGCAGAGACAGAGAGAGACAAAGACAGATACAGAGACAGGAGGCCTGAAAGGGGTCTTCCTACCACACAAGTTTTGTATGCTGGAGGCAGAATTATCAGTGGGGCCTCTTCATTTCTCCGTTTCCCCAAAAATAGCTAAATCGCAGGAGCCATGGAGCTGTCTCTTGAAGAAGGCCTGTTCTGTTCCCTTGACTAGTGCTTTTTATAAAAAAATAACTATTAAAATATGCCTCATACAGTTTGTTACATAGAGAACTATATAAAATCCTAATATCATAAAATCAAGAAGTAAGTCAGAAAAGATACCAGTTAAAATACTTAGTACAACTACAGCATAAAATATGTTGGCATCATAATTCATCACAAAGTTAAGTTTTATTTTTAAGATAAACATCATAATGATATAAGATATTTTTCAAGAAGAGTGGAAGCCAGGGTCCTAGCATGTTCAGGGAAGCTACGCTCTAAACACCATCTTCTAGACTCTCAAAATATTCAGACAAGAAGCCATTTTAAAGCTGAGGTGCATCCTGGCGTGTTCAGAGAAGCTAAGCTCTAAACTCTATCTTCTAGACTCCCAAAATATTCAGACAAAGTAGGGCAACCTCCATCTTCTTTCTGTCTTGGGCTGTCTCTGTCTGTCTCACACTCTGTCTCTCTTTAAATTAAAAAAATTGTTTTTCAACCACTTTTCCTCACCTTGGGCCTTTTCTTTTACTTGCTAATTTCAGAAGCCATTTTAAAGCTGAGGTGCGTCCTGGTGTTTTCATGTTAAAAAATGTTTTCCCTCTTTTTTGGTACTATTTTTCTGGTTTTCTTTCTTTTTTCCTTATATTTCTTTTTACCTTACTTTCTCACTCTAAGCTTCACTCTCCACATACTGAATGTCTTGATAGACCAAGGTGCACAGTAGCCTAACACCTGAGTACTTTTGGAGTCATTGGAATCCTCAACACTTAGAACCTCCTGCTTTAATGAAGAAATTTCTTTTTATAAATTTGAACGTCTAATCCTTCTGTGTGTACCATATTGCAAAGCACTGTGGAGGACAGAGTTTGTCACAAAATTACCAGAAACAACTGTAGAAGCACAAAAAAACATGAGAAATCCAGAAAATATCTCTCCCTTAAGGGAAAAGAATAATCCCTCATCATCCACAAACAGTACAGTAGAACTCATGGAAATATCTGATAGAGAATTCAGAATACTCATAGTGACAAAACTAAATGAGATGCAAGAGCTGAGAGATAATGAACTACAGAAGATGCAGGAGAAAAGAGACAATGAGTTCTAGGAGGTGTTGAAGTTCTTCCATGATCTTGAAGAGGAAATACACACCATAAAAAAAATCAAATGGAGCTATGAGAGATGAAGGCTGCCATTCAGGAAATCAAAACCTCCCTTGAAAGTATTAAAAGCAGATTAGTCCATGCAGAAAACTGAATCTAGGATCTTGAAGGCAAAACATTTGATCTAGAAAAAAACAACCAAAAAAAACTGTGAAAATAACCCCCCAAAATTAGAATACTATAAGAAAAATACTAGACAGCATTAAGAGCCCAAACATCTAGATAATTGGTATCCCAGAAGGTTAGGAAATTAATAAGGGCATTGATTATCTATTTCATGAAATCTTGGAAGAAACCTTCCCAATCTAGAGAAGCATTCAAATATCCAGGCCCAATAAATACAAAGGACCCCTAGTAGAATCAACCCAAGAAGATCTTCTCCAAGGCACACTGTAGCCAGACTGGCCAAATCTACAAAGACAAGACACTAAAATTGGCAAGAGAGCAACAGCAAGAGAGAAACATCAGAATACTTATAAAGGTTATCCAATCAGGCTATCTTCAGACCTCTCATCAGAAACTATGTGAGCAAGGAAAGAATGGGAAAATATATTCAAAATGTTAAGTGAAAAACAGTTTCAACCAAGAATACTATACCCATCAAGATTTTGTTTCATATAGAAAGAAGGAATAAAAACATTCTCAGATAAACAAGACCTGAAAGAATTTGCCAATAGCCGACTCGCTCTTCAAGAAGTTCTGGAAGGAGTGCTCTACCAGGAAAACTAAAGACACCTGCAGAAATATGAGAACAAAAGACAACCAAGAAAATGACCAATGTAATGCTAGGGACAAGAAATATCAATAACAACATTCAGTGTTAACTTCCAGGATTTACATGGAAAGATTGCACCACAGTAACACTTTATATTCAACAGAAGAGAGTTTGAACAGAAGACTGAAATGGTGAAATAGAATTTTATGACTTTTGAGTAAAACATTGCTGATTTCGTTTTTTTAACTATGCTTTGTTTTCCCAATTTAAACATTTTATTTTCTTTTGAGTTGCTGATAGTTCAGTAATTTGTTAAAATAGTTTTATTGTTTGTTTATTCAATGGAAACAAAACGTTTTTTCATTCTTGATCCCTCTTGAATTGGAAATATTTAGGAGTATTCTTATTTTGTGGCAGAAGGGTTATTTGTATAAGTTCAATAATGCTTGTTCATTAAATCGGAAATTGGAAATACTCATTATTGACAGGGCAATCATTGGAATGTCATACCTGAAGATTAATCAGAAAACTATGGAACTAAGGTGGATCTCAAGTAAGCTAACAGAAGCTCTTAGAAAGATGGCCTAGCACCATAAACAGTTCTGCCTGGCAGAGAAGATTAGAGAACATATATGAAAGAATTTATAACATAAAACAACCTAGAATTTTCCAACCCAGCATTGTAATCAGTAGAGATTGCAAAAGAGCAACCACACTGGATGATTATCTAGAGAGAGACTTTGAAGGAAGAAAAAGAGACTGATCTTTGCTAGCAGATGGTATATCACAGTGGTATATCACAGAATACTTGGTAGGCAGGGCTGTGTTGAGAAGGTTTGTGTGCGACTTGTGTGCTGGACATTTGTGTTTCAACAGTTTGAGTGGTTGACATGAAAATATTTTCTCAAAAATATTTAAAACCATACTGCTTCTGTTGTTAAAAGGTCACAAACAAGATTATACAAAATTATAAGAAATATTTTGAACATTATCTTTAAAATTCAGAATTCTGAAATTTTGATATTTATTGACTGTCAAGAACTATGGAGTATGAGCAAAAATTTTTGATATGTAAAGTAACTGTTTGTGAAAAAAAATGTAAAAATAAATAAATACATGGGGAAAAAGTTGATCTATAACATAAATAAATAAATTTCTTTTCCCCCCAAAAAATAAAATAAATATAAAAGAATATTGGAAGCCAGATGTCAGCACAGCCCTAAAATGCAGTACCTCTATGAGATAAAACATAATGGAAAGTTTGCCAGTTCACGTCCAGAGACCTCACAGAGTAAGTCAGGCAAATGTGCCCATGACCCAGGGCTGACTAAAGAGCTGAGGGTAGATTGTAGCATCAAGTCCCTGCCCACAGCTGCTATAGCTCTCCTTATCTGTATTTTTCATTCATAGAATAAATAAATAAACCCTTTTATAAATAAATAATAAAATACATTTGTCTATAAAATTAAGCTAGGCATTAAATACAATTATAATTAAACTAGAGTCACTAGGACAGAAAAAACATTAAAATATTCTTACTAATACTGAGAAGAGATAACAAAAACACGAGCATATCTTAAGAGCAAACTACTCAAATTCAGTTTAAAAATTATCTTTCAAACCATTGAGAGATGAAAGAAATAATGTTTAGTGTTATTATGTATATATCAACCGATCAGAACAGATGCCACCTACTGCATATTCATCAACTACCAGTCTGTAAGTATGCCATATGGGGAAAAAATATATATAAGGGTGATGTATTTTAACAAATAGTGATAAATTTACAATATTGAGCTAATAGTGTTAAAAGAGACGTTAGATTATTAAACAAATTTAAACATACAAATTTAAATATCAAGTTATCTGCTATTTCAAAAGCACAATACTATAACATTACAGTATAAAAAGCAATTCTTCCATACGAATTTTATAAGTTCAACTAACTTTCAAACTAACATTTCTGGACTAAATCCTTTGCACGTTACAGTTTTGTTTTGAATCTATGAAAGCTACAGTAAAAACTAAACAATTTTATAGCACAGCTCACAGAAGCAGATGTCATTATTAAGAAGAGTTGAATCAAATCTGGTACTATTGCTTTCAAGAGAAAAAGAATGAAATTGTCTATGTTCCAATCTGTTGGCTATATCTAAAAATCCCAGAGTATGATCAAGATACAACTCCTCCCTTGGATCAAAATCCACATGCTATATTCCAAAAGTGTTGTAAACTAGTTTGAAACATTTGCCTAAGCTTACAGCATGCAAGGAATAAAGGATGAAAACAGAAACATATGATGAGATGACCACAGTCATCTCTGTCTCATCTTGTCCCCACATGGAGCACATGTTGTACTTGCATGTACATGGTGAGAACATGGCAGCACTCACTGTGGAGTCATGTATATGCTGACTTACGGCACTTCAAAAACTGCATCTCTGGATGCACATCTGTGCTGTACAAAAGTGGGATACGACCAGCAACCAGGCAACTTATTTCAACTCGACACCAGGGGATGGATGGTCTTTCTTCCTTCCTTTGTTTTCCCTTTCCTCCCTCCCTCAATTCCTTTCCTCTTCCCTCTCTTCCTTTCTTTATCTCTTTCTCTTTCCTTTTCTTTTTCTTTCTTTCTTTCTTTCTTTCTTTCTTTCTTTCTTTCTTTCTTTCTTTCTTTCTTTCTTTCTTTCTTTCTTTCTTTCTTTCTTTTTTTTTCTTTCTCTTTTTCCTTCTTCCTTCCTTCCTTCCTTCCATCCTTCCTTTTTTCTTTCTTTCTTTTTCTTTCTCTCTTTCTTTCTCTTTCTCTGTCTTTCTTTCTTCTCTTTCTTTCTCTTTTGATTGCCAGTGTCTTGAAAAGCATGCACTCATTACAGAGAAAAAGCACCCCATGATATGGGGTGATCACACTACAATCCTTTTTACTCCATTTCTACTTCTCTCAGGATTTGAGGTGCACATGCATGTGGGGAACTTTTCAAGACACAGGGGTTGGGATTTGAATTGAAGTAGCTGTGTGGGATGTGGCTCTCTGTACACAATTCTTAACTGCTGAGATAAAAAGCTGGATCTTTCTTTTCTCTTCATTTTTAAATTTAATTCTTATTTTGAAAAGTATCAAGGGATCTTTCCTTTTCTTTTTCTTTCTTTCTTTCTTTCTTTCTTTCTTTCTTTCTTTCTTTCTTTCTTTCTTTTTCTTTTTTTCTTTCTCTTTTTCCTTCTTCCTTCCTTCCTTCCTTCCATCCTTCCTTTTTTCTTTCTTTCTTTTTCTTTCTCTCTTTCTTTCTCTTTCTCTGTCTTTCTTTCTTCTCTTTCTTTCTCTTTTGATTGCCAGTGTCTTGAAAAGCATGCACTCATTACAGAGAAAAAGCACCCCATGATATGGGGTGATCACACTACAATCCTTTTTACTCCATTTCTACTTCTCTCAGGATTTGAGGTGCACATGCATGTGGGGAACTTTTCAAGACACAGGGGTTGGGATTTGAATTGAAGTAGCTGTGTGGGATGTGGCTCTCTGTACACAATTCTTAACTGCTGAGATAAAAAGCTGGATCTTTCTTTTCTCTTCATTTTTAAATTTAATTCTTATTTTGAAAAGTATCAAGGGATAATGGGTAAATAATTTTGCCTAAACCCAAGATCTATTTATGAACTTACTTAATGCTTCATGAAATACCTATTGTATGGGAGAAGTATTATGGTTTGGTTTTTTTTTTTGAGAGATTTTCGCTATAGGGCGTGTGTGCTCACCAGACAGAGAGAGACATAGAGACAGAAAGCGAGAAGTCACCCCCCCCCAGGGGGATGGTCATGCCGCAATCCCTTCTCCTCCATTCTCCTCTCAGGATCTTGGGCACGCCCGCACATGCACCCGGCGTGAGTTCTAAGCCACCGGGTCTGGGACGCGAACCTCGGTTGACTACATGGGAGTCCAGCGACATAGCCATTACGCCAACTGCTGGTTCCCAAGAAGTATTATGTTTGATCAGGTGACTAGGTAAGTTCCCTGATGGGCTGACATTTAAGAGGAGACCTGAATAAAAAGTGTAAGAGAGATGTGAAGTTTGCATGGGTGAGGAGTATTACTGGCACCATGATTAGTAAGAACAAAGCAGGATTGTGATTAAGAATTTGAGAAACTTCAGGAAAACCAGTGAGGGTGCAGAGTAGAAAAAGATGAGGTCAGAGAGTCCTAGGTAAACATATCATCTCAGGCCTAGGAAGTCATTTATTATTTCTATGAAGTAAGATAATATAAAACTCAAACCCCGATATTCACTAATAAAAACATACAATTAATATTTAAAGAATATTTATAGATAAAAACTAAATTAAATACATGCATTCACCAGAAAGAGACAGAGGAAGAGAGAGAGAGAAAGTGAGAAATCACTCCCCAGAGGGGATGGCCATGCCACAGTCCCTTCTCCTCCATTCTTCTTTTGGGATTTTGGGTACAAATGCACATATGCCCAAAGTATTTTTTTTTTAATTTTTAATTTTCATTTAATCACTATACATCTTTACAGAGGACTACATGCTTTTTCTCAGTATGAATATAGTGCATATTAGTCAAGTCAAAGACATTACCATATATGTTATTAGCAGATAACTTTTTTTATTTTTGCATTTTTAAGAGAGATTTTCACTATATGAACATGCACTTGGCAGAGACACAAAGAGAGACAGGGGAGAGAGAAAGTGAGAAATCACCCCTCTAAGGGTTATGGCCATGCTGCAATCCTTCTCCTCCATTCTCCTCTCAGGATTTTGAACATGAACATATACATGCTTGGTGTGAGTTTCAAGCTACCAGGTCCAGGACTCAAACCACAGTCGACCATGTGGGAATCCAGCACCACAACCACTATGCCACCTGCCAACCCCTCACCTTTGTGTCTATTAAATATTTGGTTTCTTTTTTTACTGGTCCCCTCCTCCAACTCTCTTATTACCCACCCCTTATTACCTATCTTCTATACCTACCCCCTCCTATACTGTCCCTAGCCTCCATGTGTTTTGAACCACTGGGTCTGGAACTTGAACTATCCAGTCAGTTAGGTGATATCTAGTGCCTCAACCACCACGCCATCTGCTGGCCCCATTAATCCTTAGCAATGACCATAGAACAGCTAACATTTTACCTTTGTTATTATAACAACACCATCATTCAAATAGTATGTCTGCATGGTCCTTCAAAGCATGGGCTGCTCTTGAAAGTAATTTTCAATCTTTATCTTTGCCCTGTAAAATGAAATTGCAATGGAGCTCTTCCAGAAGTCAGAAGCTTCTTCCAATGATACATTTTTAATTCCAGCTCTACTGTTATCTTAAAGATTATTTCTATTTTTTATTACCTACAATTGAAATGTTAATAAATATCTGCTACATTCATAAGCATTGAATTAAATAGTAGAGTTTGTGGGATGATATTTCTTTGCAAACACTGGTTGTCATGAAGAGTCTTCTCGCTAAAAGGATATCCTTACTTCTTCCTGCACAGAAACTGTACGAGTTCTCCTTTGCTTTTCTCCAACTCTTCAAATGTAGATATTATGTACGATATACAGAAAGTTACAGAAAGTGTGACTGTCGCTCCTCTTCCTCCTATAAAAATGCAGTCAGTGGGCCAGCCCGAAGCATGGTGGACATGGCTGACCTCAATTGCGGTCCCAGACCTGGCAACTTGCTTTCTCACTTTCTCTCTCTCACTCTGTCCCTCTCTGGTCAAATTAAAATAAATAAATAAAGTTAAATAGAGTAATTCGTTTAGAAATGCTGTCAGTTCTGTTCCAAATTACACAGATTTATCCCGTCTTCCATCTTCCTTACATTTTCTATCTGTGGCTGCTTGTGGATATTTCTACACCCCCGGGAAAAGCAAAAGAAGAAAACTCAGTACTCTGAATATTTGATTGATCCCTGATACTACTGATTTTCTTTACAGATACCTCTACTCCATTAAAATGCTTGCGGTTCTTCCTTTACTGTAGCCTCAAGCCTTCTCACCGTTAGAGTCCGATGCCAACAGCTCTAACATGGGCAGAAGCTCGCCATCATTTCCTCTATCCTCGCCTGTGCAATGATGTTTTACCTTCTTCGCTATATCACACTGTTTTCTCTTGATTGTGAGAGCTTGGCATATAGCAAGAACTCAATAAGAATTTACTTTTGTTCCCTCATCTACTAAAAAAAGAAAAGGATTGCCTGAAAACTCACAACGCATTTTTGCAAAGAAAAACAGAAAAATACATCATGACCTTTCTGACAACCCAATATATTTGAATTGCTAGGGAAAATGTGATCTTTAATTAATACATAATAAAACTGAACCTTTGATATTTTAAGTCAATGGTACATTATTATCAAATTATAAAGTTGTGAGTAGAAATAAATGTCCATTTCAGGCTACCCGGCTATACATAATGACAAAAGACAACATACATGAAAATATATTAGGGCAGATTCTGTAGCATAGTTGTTGAGGGGAGATAGTAAATGACTAACAGAGGTATGAATCTCAGCCCCAGCACTTTAAGAAACATGCCCAGCATGTGTTCATGCCTCAATTTTGAAAGGATAGAAAAATGATAGAAAAAGGATTGCAGTGTGACCATGTTCCAGTGGGGAGTACTTTCTTCCTCTCTGTCTCTCTTTTTCTGGCAAGCACGAACACCACTCACTTGTAATAGAAGAAGAAGAAGGAAAAACAAAACAAAACAAACAAACAAAAAACAAAAAGAATAAGGGGAAGGAAGAGGAAGAAGGATGGAGGAAGACAGGGATCCAGAAAGCTTCCCAGTGACCCTTGGTAGGCGGAATTTAAAGAGAGAATCTGGCAAATAAAAGGAGCTGCAAGACAAAGATACAGTTTGAAAACAATGGCTTTGAAAGAAGGAATTGGAAAAAAAAATCCTATTGTACAAAGTACCATCTATAAAGTATGGATAGGTGCCTTTTCTGTAAGTCAATGATCTCTTCTGTCTTTTGGTGAAAATAGTCCATCATTTTATAGTCCGATTATTTCCTGTTTGAGTCGTTTGTCTGCAGTGACTGAAACTGAAAGAACCTTTTTTTCTGGCCCTTTCATTCACCTGACATTGGCACTCAGCTCTCTCAGTTGGTGGCCAGGTCTCACTGGCTCCCCACCTCTACAGCCACAGCCAAGAAGGCCAGAACACAGAACCAGAAATATGAGTGGGAGTTATGGCCCTGAACTGTGCTCCATGACCTGGACTTGTTTTCGTGATCTTTGAATATCCGTTTCCTCAATTGGGACTGACAGTAACAAAATGAAGACCTGAAAACTTACTATTCATAGAGGTTCAAAAGAATCAGAAGGAGTTAAAAGGATCATAAACTTACAACAAAGATTTGCAAAGTATGTGGAAAGAAATTTAAAGCTATGTAGGTTTTTTATGATGAGGCAGGAAAATATGTAGTACTGTGAATAATTTCCAGTAAACTATGAAATTGGCTGTGCTTTAACTGTCACAGGTGTTATTCCACAAGGTGCCCTGGGGGAGAACAATTTATTTCATGGCTGCCAGAGCACATTTGATTCACATCCTGTCTCTTCTGTTGTTTTTAAATGTATCATATTTATCAGATAAGCATTTTTTTTAGATGGGCTGAAAATCATCCGTCTTGTAAGGATGCTTTCCTCTAGAGATTTGTAGAAAGAATTCTAGAGGATCATGAGTCTGGATGTAAAGAAAATTCACACCTTTACTATCACTAATCCTTGAAGGAAATTCAATATCTTTTCTTCCTTTATGAATGCAAGCATAAACTAAAATAGCATTAGTAATATCTATGAATTTGTAACCAGTATAAATCACAGACACTGTCCTATCAGTTTTATGATTGTTGCAGGTATCTGGAAATAACTTTTTGATCACCAGAGTTTCAAAACTACACTTATTAGGCACCCATAGACCTTAGTAGTTAGATGTGTGTTAGTAAAGAAGTACACGTATTATTGCATTACAAATTTGTTTTTAATATTTAGATAACCGAACTTCAATATAAGCTATTCTTTAGTAATCTATGCATTTTACTTTGGGTGTTCATAAACATTATTCTAACAAAAGAACCATAGACTTTACCATACTGCCAAGATATCTAAGATATGTAAAATAGTAGATAGCCATAGATCTGAAGAGCAGTGATTTTCAAACTTGAGTGTGCATCAGAATCTCCTGGAGAACTTCTTTTTCATTTTTTAAAATATTTTTAACTTTTTTTATTTATTTATTTTTTTTGGAGAGATTTTCACTGTAGGGCGCGTGTGCTCGCCAGACAGACAGAGAGAGACATAGAGACAGAAAGCGAGAAATCACCCCCCAGGGGGGATGGTCACGCCGCAATCCCTTCTCCTCCATTCTCCTCTCGGGATCTTGGGCACGCACGCACATGTGCCCGGCGTGAGTTTTTTTAAGCCACCGGGTCCGGGACACGAACCGCGGTCGACTACGTGGGAGCCCAGCGACACAGCCATTACGCCAACTGCTGGTTCCCAATATTTTTAACTTTTTTAATACTTAATCACTATGTATATTTACAACATACACAATAGATTTTCCAATTATGGAGGAGTCTGACCCAGGGGGGCTCCAGGATCTGTCTGAGCCCCTCGACCTTTGAGCTCCGCTTCTGGTTGGGGACGTTGGCAAGGCCACTGCTGTGTATCCCCTGCATGTCAGCAAGGCTGCTTGCTATTTGCTCCAGAAAACTGTGGTAGCCTTGCTGGGAAGCAACTCCCCTCTGACTCCCCAATATACTACT
>NW_006159700.1:5518598-5529467 GCF_000334495.1 Tupaia belangeri chinensis
TTTTTTTTTTTTTTTTTGAGAGGTTTTTGCTATAGGGCACATGCTCTCGCCAGGCAGACAGAGAGACAGAAAGCAGGAAATCACCCCCCCCGGGGGGGAGGGGTGGCCACTCGGCAATCCCTTCTCTTCCATTCTCCTCTCGGGATCTTGGGCATGCACGCACACACACCTAGCGTGAGTTTAAGCTACCAGGTCCGGGACTCGAACCTCGGTCCACTACGTGGAAGTCCAGCGACATATCCATTACGCTAACTGCTGGTCCCCACAATAGAACGTTTTAAGTATGCCACAAACTCACCTCAAAGTCCTTCATTAACTTGCTAATCACTCCAGTTGAAAAGGCTGTCCCCGCCCTTACCTACCTAGTAAACAGTAAGTTTTACCCCTTTAAGATATATTAGGGTTCCTTGAATTAAGTTTTAGATACCTATACAATTATATAAGTTCCATTCTTTATTAAGATCTATAAGAACTAATATCTATACTTGAGATTTTCTTTTCTCATCACCATTCCCGGTAATCACAAGATGGCTTCTGTGCCGCATCAGCTGATAATCATCTTACTGGAACTGCTTTCTCGAAACTGCATTCCTTGAAGACCTACCTACATCAAATGAACAATTGCAGAACTGCACTAGACCCACCCTTAATCCAACCCTAAATAGAATCTATGTTCTCTATTGTTAAAAACTTTATGAGCTGATAATTGAAACACATAGCCCCTCTCCCATTTACTTGCATGTTTCACATTTTCAGTAAAAACGCACGATTCCTAGCAGTTGTCACTCTTCAGAGAGCGATCTCTGAGGGGTGTCCGGCAAAGAACGTGCATGAAAAGGCACCGAGACCTTTGTCTTCTGTTCACCTGCACTGCCTCCGTCGAGTCAACCCACCCCCACAGAGGCTGGCCCCCGGCACAATTATGAGTGCATTGTATATTAGTTAAGTCAAAGATATTAGCACATCATTTATCATCACCAGAAAATTTATCATTTTTGTGTTTGCTAAATGATTTGGCTTCTTCTCCCCTCCCCTACAATTCCTTGTTAAATTGAGCTCACTCCTAGAGTTCCTGATTCATCCTATCTGGTGGAACTCAAGAAACTTCATTTTGAAAAGGCTCCCAGGTGATGCCATTGCACATGCTGCACCTAATAACAATTTTAAAATAACTGCAACAGCATTTCTCTGAAGAAAGAATGAAAAGGTCTTACACCTAAAGCTAGAATTATTTTAAAATATTGTTAGAATTTTGGCAAGTTCTGAGGTCTGCAGGTGGCATGGTAGTTAAGAGCCCTGCACTCCTACATGGCCCATTGTGGTTCAAGTCCTGGACATGGTGTCTTGCTTTCTTACTTTCTCTCTCTTTCTCTCTCTCTCTCATACACACACACACATACACACACACACAAACACACACACACAGTCCCTCTCTAGTCAAATTAAAATAAATAAATAAATATTAAAAAAATAAATATTTAAAAAAAAAAGATGGCAAGTTCTAAAGAACTTGGAGACCACACAGATTAAGAAATGCTTAAATGATTTTTTTGCTATCAGATGGTATGAAGCCCATTTTAGGAAGTTTCATATCATTTAATGATAATATTACAAATCAGTAGACAATTTCAGCAGTTGTATTTACCACTAACACGTCTTTACATAGATCAAAGAGAAATCTGTAAGTAGTTAGGATGCTATTTTTCAAAAACCAAACCAGAATGGATTTGCCTTTTAATATTTTCAAATGTACATTCTTCAAAAGTCAGTGTCTCTAAGTGTAGCATGCATGTGAAGTCTTACTTCCAAGTAAAGAGCCATCTGTTGTAAAGATACAGAGCTCATCCTATTCCTCTTATTCTTACTCAGAACACTTTTCAGAAAGCTGTGCAAGAGAAAATGTTAAGTCCAATTGTTTAGATCTTGATGTGAACAGATGAATGGTGAAAGTATCTTTACGTGTATAATTGATTTAAATTCCAAAGGTTGATTTTACATTTATAATCCAGTTAGTCCTGCTACAGATTAGATTAGATGCCTCTGGAGTCTTTCACTTCCTCTTGAACATGTCTATTTCTTCTCAGGCAAATGTATACTAAAAAAAAATTGTGTAGTGATAAATTGTCTTGTTTTATAGCCTTTCTTCCTTGTGACTGTGCATTTTTCCTTAACATTAGTGCCTGTATTGTATGTGTGGGTGTTAGATTAGATTATGCATTTAGTAACCCTTCTGAGCCAAAGGAAGAAACAGATGCAAACGAACGTAGGTGATGTGACTGTGAGTAAACATATGTGTTATTTTGTCAACAGTATGTTCTAGAAATTGATGCCCACTTGGAATCCTAACATTATTCCAATCTTCTGGGCCCAATGTACACATGTTCTTCTATCTATACAGCCAACACAGTAAAAGAAAAAGGGACCTTTGGCTGAATATAGAAAGACCAAAAGTAAGAAAAAATACGGAGAACTAGCATTAATGTGTTAAATAGAAACAAATTTAGATACTCAAAAAAATATCCCCAGGATGATGTGTGGCTGCCCAAGCTCAGGATGGATCTACACTACTAAATCTATGGGAAAATCAACAGTCAAATAGGTTTAGTAAATTGAAGTAAGTCCTGCCAAATTTAACTGCAGTCTTTTAGCATTTGAGAAGCTGAGTACAAAGCCACTTTGATTTCTCAAAGGATAAGGCCTGGATCATTTCACTGTTAAACGTTATTATTATTTTTTTTAACTGACAAAAGAAGCAGCAGGGAAAATGATTGAAATACAGATGCTAAACTATAAAAGAAAATGATTTCTTAGTGTTCTTTCTATCAAAATAAATGAAAGCTTTCATTAGCATCCAAGATCTGCAAGACATTCCAAGATTTATTCTAGTTGGGAGAAAAAGCAATTGGGAAAGTATTAGTAGAACCTTTGTCATCTTTAAGCTTTTCATAAATGTACCAAGGAGGATGAGAAGTAAATAGTCATAATCACTTGATTAATTTGATATTGTTCATCTTTACATAAAAAGATAAGAAAAAGATGATGTAGTTCTGAAACTTACGTTACTTATTGTTGCATCATTATTTAATATTGTCTCATTTTCTTACCCATGGGATTTTTTGAGTGATTGATTTCAGTTAAATTATTCACTACATTTGCTATAAAAGAAGAAAATTCTCATCTTGGAGAAATATTTTGAATTGTTAGGCATACTTTAAAATTTTTGAGGAGAGCAAGTGAGCAAGTGAGAGAGAGAGAGAGAGAAAGCTCATTCAAGGGGGAGGAGAGGGAGAGCTGTTGTTGATAGGGTCACACCATTGTGATCCTCTGTTCTAACCTCTCAACTGGCCAGGATTACAAGAGCATGTCTCTGCATCTGCCCTGTCCAGTTTTATCTGAGATCCAAACATAAGTCTCCCATATAGCTGCAGTCTCATGCAACAGTACCCTACTGCTAATACTTGGGCTTCAAATTTTAAAATATATACTTAAAATTATTAACACACATGGAAGGATTTCAGGGTACAGCGTCTCTATGTAAAATTGTAAGCTAAGGCTTTCTAAGAAACTGATCTTGGAGGCAAGCATAGACTAAAGGAGTTTTAGAAAACCAATTGATTTCTTGGATTCTTGACAATAATTTATGGGAAATGAAAAATATGGAAAAAGCAAATAAGCAGAAAATGGAAAAAGGAATAAGGGTGAAATGTTTTAAAGGAGAAACAGACTGGCACATGCAGTATTTAGTTGCATAGAATTCTGAGTTAGAAAGACCAGCAGGAAAATTGTGTCATTTCTAAAAAATCTCTTGTTGAGTCTTCATTTATTTTGCTCATTAGCAAAGAGGTAAACATAAGTAATCTTAGAACTTTCATATGAACTAAATTTGTTAAGATATTTGTAATGTCTACTGGAATACTTAAAACTGTAGGACATTTTGAGTTGACTCAGTGGTACGGCAGAAATGTGCCATTCAAGAGAAGACAGATCTTCCATGGCAACTGCAGTTTGAACCCCCAATCAAAGTAAGTAGGAAACAAGTTTGACATGTGCACAAGGTCCAAAACCTGACTGCTTAGAGGACCGGAGGAAGAGGATCATGATTTAATGCTGTGGACCACGCTTCTCTCTCTCTCTCTCTCTCTCTCTCTCTGACACTCACATGAGCCCCGTCATGATTATTTTTTTAATTAAAGAACATTTTTATGTATAGAGTTTTAGGATTGTTTTTTTTTGTTTGTTTGTTTGTTTTTTTGTTTTTGTTTTTTTTTGGAGAGGTTTTCACTATAGGGCGCGTGCGCTCGCCAGATAGACAGAGAGACACATAGAGACAGAAAGCGAGAAATCACCCCCCAGGGGGGATGGTCACACCGCAATCCCTTCTCCTCCATTCTCCTCTCGGGATCCTGGGCACGCACGCACACGCTCCCAGTGTGAGTTTTAAGCCACCGGGTCCGGGACGTGAACCGTGGTCAACTCAAGAGAAAATGTTAAGTCCAATTGTTTAGATCTTGATGTGAACAGATGAATGGTGAAAGTATCTTTACGTGTATAATTGATTTAAATTCCAAAGGTTGATTTTACATTTATAATCCAGTTAGTCCTGCTACAGATTAGATTAGATGCCTCTGGAGTCTTTCACTTCCTCTTGAACATGTCTATTTCTTCTCAGGCAAATGTATACTAAAAAAAAATTGTGTAGTGATAAATTGTCTTGTTTTATAGCCTTTCTTCCTTGTGACTGTGCATTTTTCCTTAACATTAGTGCCTGTATTGTATGTGTGGGTGTTAGATTAGATTATGCATTTAGTAACCCTTCTGAGCCAAAGGAAGAAACAGATGCAAACGAACGTAGGTGATGTGACTGTGAGTAAACATATGTGTTATTTTGTCAACAGTATGTTCTAGAAATTGATGCCCACTTGGAATCCTAACATTATTCCAATCTTCTGGGCCCAATGTACACATGTTCTTCTATCTATACAGCCAACACAGTAAAAGAAAAAGGGACCTTTGGCTGAATATAGAAAGACCAAAAGTAAGAAAAAATACGGAGAACTAGCATTAATGTGTTAAATAGAAACAAATTTAGATACTCAAAAAAATATCCCCAGGATGATGTGTGGCTGCCCAAGCTCAGGATGGATCTACACTACTAAATCTATGGGAAAATCAACAGTCAAATAGGTTTAGTAAATTGAAGTAAGTCCTGCCAAATTTAACTGCAGTCTTTTAGCATTTGAGAAGCTGAGTACAAAGCCACTTTGATTTCTCAAAGGATAAGGCCTGGATCATTTCACTGTTAAACGTTATTATTATTTTTTTTAACTGACAAAAGAAGCAGCAGGGAAAATGATTGAAATACAGATGCTAAACTATAAAAGAAAATGATTTCTTAGTGTTCTTTCTATCAAAATAAATGAAAGCTTTCATTAGCATCCAAGATCTGCAAGACATTCCAAGATTTATTCTAGTTGGGAGAAAAAGCAATTGGGAAAGTATTAGTAGAACCTTTGTCATCTTTAAGCTTTTCATAAATGTACCAAGGAGGATGAGAAGTAAATAGTCATAATCACTTGATTAATTTGATATTGTTCATCTTTACATAAAAAGATAAGAAAAAGATGATGTAGTTCTGAAACTTACGTTACTTATTGTTGCATCATTATTTAATATTGTCTCATTTTCTTACCCATGGGATTTTTTGAGTGATTGATTTCAGTTAAATTATTCACTACATTTGCTATAAAAGAAGAAAATTCTCATCTTGGAGAAATATTTTGAATTGTTAGGCATACTTTAAAATTTTTGAGGAGAGCAAGTGAGCAAGTGAGAGAGAGAGAGAGAGAAAGCTCATTCAAGGGGGAGGAGAGGGAGAGCTGTTGTTGATAGGGTCACACCATTGTGATCCTCTGTTCTAACCTCTCAACTGGCCAGGATTACAAGAGCATGTCTCTGCATCTGCCCTGTCCAGTTTTATCTGAGATCCAAACATAAGTCTCCCATATAGCTGCAGTCTCATGCAACAGTACCCTACTGCTAATACTTGGGCTTCAAATTTTAAAATATATACTTAAAATTATTAACACACATGGAAGGATTTCAGGGTACAGCGTCTCTATGTAAAATTGTAAGCTAAGGCTTTCTAAGAAACTGATCTTGGAGGCAAGCATAGACTAAAGGAGTTTTAGAAAACCAATTGATTTCTTGGATTCTTGACAATAATTTATGGGAAATGAAAAATATGGAAAAAGCAAATAAGCAGAAAATGGAAAAAGGAATAAGGGTGAAATGTTTTAAAGGAGAAACAGACTGGCACATGCAGTATTTAGTTGCATAGAATTCTGAGTTAGAAAGACCAGCAGGAAAATTGTGTCATTTCTAAAAAATCTCTTGTTGAGTCTTCATTTATTTTGCTCATTAGCAAAGAGGTAAACATAAGTAATCTTAGAACTTTCATATGAACTAAATTTGTTAAGATATTTGTAATGTCTACTGGAATACTTAAAACTGTAGGACATTTTGAGTTGACTCAGTGGTACGGCAGAAATGTGCCCTTCAAGAGAAGACAGATCTTCCATGGCAACTGCAGTTTGAACCCCCAATCAAAGTAAGTAGGAAACAAGTTTGACATGTGCACAAGGTCCAAAACCTGACTGCTTAGAGGACCGGAGGAAGAGGATCATGATTTAATGCTGTGGACCACGCTTCTCTCTCTCTCTCTCTCTCTCTCTCTCTGACACTCACATGAGCCCCGTCATGATTATTTTTTTAATTAAAGAACATTTTTATGTATAGAGTTTTAGGATTGTTTTTTTTTGTTTGTTTGTTTGTTTTTTTGTTTTTGTTTTTTTTTGGAGAGGTTTTCACTATAGGGCGCGTGCGCTCGCCAGATAGACAGAGAGACACATAGAGACAGAAAGCGAGAAATCACCCCCCAGGGGGGATGGTCACACCGCAATCCCTTCTCCTCCATTCTCCTCTCGGGATCCTGGGCACGCACGCACACGCTCCCAGTGTGAGTTTTAAGCCACCGGGTCCGGGACGTGAACCGTGGTCAACTACGTGGGAGTCCAGCGACATAGCCATTACGCTAACTGCTGGTTCCCAGGATTGGATTTGTTAAATAGCTACTATGTTTTAAGCATTTTGCTAGGTGTTTCATATTAAAAATCACTATCTAAATTTTATGTCCCAAACTTTTACTTAGCTGGACATGGCAGCTTGCTTTCTCACTGCTCACCCCCTGTTACTCTCTGGTCAAATTAAAATAAATGAAGTTATATATAAAGTAGTTCTTTAAAAAAAAACTGCAAACTATTAACAGTGACAAAACTAAACAAGATGCAAGAGAAAAAAGATAATAAACTCTAAAAGATGCAAGAAAAAAAGAGACAATGAGCTCCAGGAGATGGGGAAGTCCTTCCATGATTTGAAAGAAGAAATAGAAACCATAAAAAAGTATCAAACAGAACTGTTAGAGATGAAATCTGTAATGCAGGAAATCAAAACCTCCCTCAAAAGTATTGAAAGCATATTAGATTATGCAAAAGATTAAATCTTGGTTGTAGAAGACATAGAACAAATCACAAAAAAAGTCTGAGAAAAAAATAAAAACCTCCAAAAATGAGAATAATATACGAGAAATACTAGATACCATTTAATGCCTAAACATCTGGATAATCAGTATCCTAGAAGGTGAAGAAATTAATAAAGACATTAATAATCAATTTTATGGGGGACCAGCAGTTAGCGTAATGGCTATATTGCTGGACTCCCACGTAGTCGACTGCGGTTTAAGTCCTGGACCCGGTGGCTTAAACTCACGCTGGGCCCGTGTGCATGCGTGCCCAAGATCCTGAGAGGAGAATGGAGGAGAAGGGATTGCAGCATGGCCATCCCCCCGGGGGGGGTGATTTCTTGCTTTCTATCTCTCTGTCTCTCTCTGTCTGTCTGGCAAGCGCATGCGCCCTATAGCAAAAAACCTCTCAAAAAAAAAAAATCTATTTTATGAAATCCTGCAAGAAAACTTTCCAATACTAGAGAAATAGTCAAACATGCTGATACCAAAAATACAAAGGACCCCAAATAGAATCAGCCCAAGAAGATCATAGCCAGAATGACCAAAACCACAGATAGAGACAAGATACTAAAATTGTCAAGAGAGAAATGTCAAGTTATCTACAAAGGTTACCTCGTCAGGCTAACTTTGAACCTCTCACCAAACACAATGCAAGCAAGGAAAGAATGGGAAAATATATTCAAAGTCTAAAAGGAAAAATAACTTCTCACTGTACCCAGCAATATTATCCTTCAGATGGGAAGAAAATATAAAAACATTTTCATATAAACAAAACCCTAAAGAATTTACCACCAGACCAGCTCTTTAAGAAGTTATAAAGGGAGTACTATACCAGGAAAAGTAACGACAGACAGACAGAAGTAAAATTCAAAACAGAAAAAGATAATGTCCAACTTAACAGTAGGAACAAGTAGGAACAAGTCTGGAAATATTAATAATAACATTGAATATCAATGGATTAAATTCCCCAATCAAGAGACACAGACTGGTTGAATGGATTAAAAGATTAAAAAAAATAAAAAATCCCCCAGAAACCCTCTATATACTTCCTGCAAGAAACACACCTCATGGATAAAGACATGCACATACTAAATATGAAGGGCTGGGAACAAAGGTAATACATGTAACTGAAAACCAAAAAAGGTTTGGAGTAATGATACTGATCTCAGGCAAAAAAGACTTGAAGACAAAAACTGTAAGAAAAAAAAAAAAAGAAAGGCAATATATAGTAGTAAAAGGGCTAATTTATCAAGAAGATATATTGCTTATAAATATCTATGCTACCAATTCAGGAGCACCCAAATATGTATAAGAAAGATTGCTAGACCTAAAAGTAGAGATAGAGATAGACTGCAACACACTAATTGTTAGGATCTCAACACTCCACTCTCTCCTTTATACAGATCATCTAGACAAAAAATAAGCAAAGAGACACAGGATCTAAATGATACTATACATCAAAAAGACTTGACAGACATCTATAGAACATTCCATGCAAAATCCATGAAAAATACATTTTTCTCACTCCTGCATGGAACATTTTCAAAGAATGACTATATGATAGGACATAAAACAAGCCTTTACAGATTCACAGGCATAGAAACTATGTCCAGCATCTTCTCTGACCATGATGGAATTAAACATGATACCAGTTTCAGGAAAACCTTATTGAAAATACACAAACACAAGGAAACTAAACAACTTACTACAGAATGATTTCACAACTAGTGAAGAAATTAAGACTGAAATCAACAGATTCATGGAAACCAATGATAATATGTACATGAATCTCCATAATCTACGGGCACAGCAAAAGTAGTCATAAGAGGGAAGTTCATAGCAATCAGTGTGAATAAGAAAAAGATGGAGGGTTAGCAAATGGAAATCTAACATCACGAATCAGGGAATTTGAAAAAGAATAACAAAAAAAAAATCCAAAAAACCCAGGAGAAAAGAAATAATGAAGATTCAAGCAGAAAAAATAAAATAGGAAATAAACAAACCATGCAGAAAATAAAGAAAGCAAAAGCTGTTTCTTTTAAAAGATAAACAAGATTGACACACCATTAGCTAAACTAACCGAGAAGAGAGATAGGAGCCAGATAATCAAATTATACAGGCAATATTACAACAGACACAATAGAAATATAAAACATTATACTATGAGTGACTATATGCCAACAAACAAGAAAGCCTGGATGAGATGGACAAATTCCTGGACACGTGTAAGCCACCAAGATTGAATCAGGAGAACATAGAAAGCCTGAATAGACCCATAACCAGCAATGAGATTGAAGCAGTAATAAAAAAGCTCCCCCAAAAGAGGGACAGGCTCATTTCTGAATTCTACAATACTTTTAAAGAAAAGTTAACTGCCATTCTATTCAAATTATTTCCACAGATCCAAAAGGAAAGACCCCTCCTAAATTCATTGAATGTAGCCTCCATAACCCTCATTCCCAAAACAGACAAGGACATAACAAGAAAGGAAAACTACAGACCAATATCTCTGATGAATATAGATGCAAAAAGTCTCAACAAAATACTAGCATATTGTATCCAACAGCACATTAAAAAGATTATTCAGGGACCAGCACATGGTGTAATGGTTATGTCACTGGACTCCCACTGGATTATAGTCAATCACAGTTCAAATCCCAAACCTGATGGCTTAAACTCACACAGGGTGTGTGTGTGTGTGTGTGTGTGTGTGTGTGTGTGTGTGTGTATGTGCGCACGCGTGCATGCCCAAAATCCTGAGAGGAGAATGGAAGAGAAGGGATTGTGGCATAGCCATTTCCCCAGGGGGAGATTTCTCACTTTTTTTTCACTCTGTCTCTCTCTGTTTCTCCAGCGAGCACACATGCCCTATAGAAAAAATATTTCTTGAAAAAGTAAATTATTCATCACCACCAGGTAGTCTTTATTCCAGGGATGATAGGGTGGTTCAAGATACAGAAAACAATAAATGTAACACACCATATTAACAGAAGGAAAGATAAAAACCATATGATGATTTTAATCAATGCAGAAAAAAAGTATTTGATAGAAGACAACATTCTTTCCTGATTAAGACTCTTAAAAAATCAGCATAGGGGCCAGCAGTTAGCGTAATGGCTATGTCGCTGGACTCCCACATAGTCAACCACAGTTCGAGTCCCGGACCCGGTGGCTTAAACTCACGCCGAGCGCGTGTGCATGTGTGCCGAAGATCCCAAGAGGAGAATGGAGGAGAAGGGATTGTGGCGTGGCCATCCCCTCTGGGGGGTGATTTCTCGCTTTCTGTCTCT
>NW_006159700.1:5529477-5569223 GCF_000334495.1 Tupaia belangeri chinensis
CGTGTGCTGCCCCCCCAATAAAAAAAAACCCCCCCCAAAAAAAAAAAAAAAAAAAAAAAAACCAATAAGCATAGAAGGGTCATTTCTCAACACAGTAAAAGTCATGTATCAAAAAACTGTAGCTAACATATTTAATGGGAAAAAGCTGAAAGTTTTTCCACTAAGACTGATTCAAGACAAGACTTTTTACTTTCTCCACTCCTTTTCAACACAGGGTGGGAAGTCCTAGCCAATGCTGTCAGAAAAGAGAATAAAATAATAAAAGACATTAAAATAAGGAAAGAAGAGGTGAAATTATCTCTACTTGCAGATGACATGATTGTATACATAGAGAACCCAAAGGCATCCACAAAAACCTTCTGAAAGTAAATAATTAATACAATAAAGGGGCAGGATACAAAATCAACACACAAGATCTATAGCATCTCTATATACAAACAAGAAGCAGACTGAGGTAAAACTGAAGAAAATAATCCCATTTACCATAGTCACAAAAAGTATAAGATACCTAGGAATAAATCTAACCAAAAAAGTCAAGATCTCTACAAAAAAAAAACTATGAAAACCTAAAAAAAGGAATAAAAAAAAAACCCTACATACACACACAAGGATATCCCATACTACTCCAGGATCAGAGGAATTAATATAATCAAAATGGCAATTATACCCAAATTAATCAAATATTTAACACAATCCCAATCAAAATACCAGAGACATTCTTCACAGATTTAGAAAATATATTAAAAAAATTTGTCTGGAATAATAAAAGACCCTTTATTGCTAAAGCAATCCTGTGCAAGAAGAAGCATCTCACTCCCTGACCCCAAAATATATTATAAAACTATGATAGTCTAAACAGAATAGTAAAGGCACAAAAACAAACATATGGACAAATGGAGCTGAATAGAGACCCCTGGAAAAAAATCTCCAAATACACAGCCAACAGATTTTTTGACCAAGTGTACCAGTCAATCCAGTGGGAAAAAGAATATCTCTTTAGCAAATGATGCTGGAAAAACTGGGTATCCACCTATAGAAAGATGAATTTGGACCTCTCTCTCAGCATTAACAAAAAATCAACTCAAAGTGGATCTAAGATCTAAAACCAAGACCTCAAATTATAAAACACTGTTGGAAAACAGTGAGGAAACTCTGGGAGACATTGGGATAGACAGACTTATTAAGTAAGCCCCGCAAAGCCCAGGCAATAATCCCAATCATAGAAAGTGGTATTATACAAGATTAAGAAGTTTCTTCATAGCAAAAGACACAGTAATTAGTGTGGATCAACAATCTTCAGAATGTGAGTATATTTTTTAAACTATGTGTCAGATAAGGGACTGATAACCAGAATACACAGGGAACTCAAGCTGCTTACCTGGGGGGGAAAAAAAAAAAGGAAAGAAAAAGACCAAGCCAATTAAAAGACAAGAAAAATGAGTTGAACAAGCAACTCTCTAAGGAAGACACACCAACAGCCCAAAAACACATGAAAAAATTCTCAACATCTATTATGATAAGGGAGATGCAGATTGAAACCACAATGGCATACCACCTAATCCCAGTCAGAATGGCAAAGATTAAAAAAACAGAAAATGATAAGTACTGGTGGCGATACGGTGAAAGGGGAATTCTCCTACACTGTTGGTGGTAATGTAAATTGGTGGGTCTAGCTGCTGTGAAGAATAATATGTAGGTTCTTCAAAGATCTACAAATAGAACTACCATATGATCCAGCATTTCTACTCCTGGGTATCTACTCAAAAGATAGGAGAATGCTCAGTGAGGAAAGTTCCTGCATATATATGTTTATTGTGGCATTATTCACTATTGCTAACACATGGAACTAACTCAAATGTCACTGAACAAATGAATAAATTGAAAGTGTGGCACATATATTCTATAGAATACTACTCAGCCATATACTCTACGGAATACTACTCAGCCATTAAAAAACAAGATCCTGGCATTTGATAGAAAGTAGACAAATATGGAAGATTTACTACTGAGAAAGCAAGCCAGGAAAAAATAAAAAAGGAAAGAGAGATGTTTTATGTCTCCACTTAACATACCGACTGCCTGCACTCTATGGAAGAAACAGACTAAAGGATATAGAAGCATGGAAAATGGTTAAGGATATTGAAGACAATGTGGCAAGAGGATGGAAGATGGGGGAGAAAATAAGGAAGGAAATTAGGGAGAAAAATGGAGAGGTGGGACATTTGTGGAACGCAGAAATAGATTGTCTGTTGACTGGACTGGCGTGAGATGTGTTCATGTTGGGTAAATTCACTTTATAAGCTAAGCGATGTATACTGATTGAATGTATAAAATAAGTTGAAATTTAAAAAGCATTCATTTACACAATTCATATTTTACTTGGTAATTTTAAATAATGATGTATAGTTGTTGATAATGGGTAATGTGAGAGGAGAGTGGGGATGATTGGGAGAATTATCAGGAAAATTTTCATTTAAAGTAACTAAATATTTACTAATTGTTTTGGTAGAGATTTACACAGGTTCTTGTCTTTAATTCAGAATGTGATGGATGTCATATAATGAAATGCATCTTTCATAGACACATGTTAGAAGATTATATTATAAAGCCTAAATGTAACCAACATGGTCTATTCATAATGAACTACTTTGCTGCCAAAACTATTGCTAGCATAGACATAGCCTTATTTAACTGCAATGTACAGGATAATACACATTGTTGATATTTGTGTCCCAAACCCAAGTACATAAAAGTTGTTGAATAAAAAAATGAATGGACTAATTCAAATCTTTCTGACTTACTACTCTTGCCACGGTCACCAATTTTCTCTTCTTTTACAGACTTTGTAGAATTTGCCAAATATGGGCCTGGCAGGTGGCATGGTGGTTATGGATGCTAGACTCCCACATGACTGACTGAAGTTCAAGTCTCAGACCTGGCGGCTTCCTTTGTCACTTTCTCTCTCTAACTCTGTCTTTTTCTAGTCAAATTAAAACAAATAAAAAATTAATTTAATAATTCTTTAAAAACCATTTGCCAAATTTGATGACTCCTTTAAACTCTCCTTACATTTGAAGACTTCACTGTTATTTTTATTTCCTCAATTACTTTAGTCATCTTCTTTGTCTCTGTCACCTTTACTGACTGTTCCTGTGTTAGCCACCTCTTAAATGCAGGTTACTTACTGGATGCCCTTCACCACCTCCTTCCATCATATTTATACTCTCTGGGTGATCCCAATCAATGTCATGATTTCAACTACCACTTTTTTTTTTTTGAAACAGAAAGGAGTTTGTGAGAAAAAGGATAGAAAGATAATTGGCTGTTGGGAATTCCAGGCTCTCATATCAATGTTCTGTCCCAAACTTTTCTCGTTAATCCTAATATCTCCAATATTCTACATTTAATGAATCTTTCCATCTTCTGTCTTTGGTTAGGCCCAAATTTTACAAATCCTATTACTTTGCTGTTTGTGTTCAAATCATTCTCCCTAACCTATTAATTTGTTCTCACTGTTGTTTCAATTTGTTGTCTTTCTATTCCATCTACAACTTTAATTCTGTTCCTTAAAGTTGTTCACTTAGAATATTATTTTATACTTTTCTCTAGTCTTCCACACCCAAACCATCCCCAGATCATGGGCCTGTGTGTGCCTTGCATACTCAAAGAGGTCTTAGGACACCAACTGCAAACCTCTCCACGTGGCCCAGCCTTTCAGAACATCTTGTTTTACCATTGTGCACCATTTGGCAATCATGAAATATTTTCTAGTGGAGAAAGAGTAAATGACATTCATCAGTTTTTCAAAAGGACCCATAGTCATCCTCAAATTTAAGAACCTTGGAAGCAGGAGAGAAAGAAAATAAATAAGATTAGAAATAAATAACTCTTAGGCAATAATTAAGAGTACATTTGAAAGCCCAAACTTTAAAAAAAAATAGAATTATTTTTTAAAAAAATGTGTAAAATATCCCACCAAGACATTAGGCTTTATTATTTTTTATTTGAAATACAGATAAAGTGATAATGGAGACAGAGAACTTTCTCTGTCATTTAGATGTTCTAACATTTACTTAGAAACTACTTTTAAGAAAGTAGTTTTAAATCTATACCTATGAAAATCATCTCAGTCAAGACTAGCCTTCTGTTTAGTCATATAAATTTTACATTAAATTCTGTTTAAGGGATGCCTAGAATTATAATTTGTATTCTATACTATCATTGTGTTTGCCACTGAGGAAAAATCATTCATAAAAATCTCCCTGATCTGCAGGAGATATACCCCAAGATTCCTACTGAGTGTCAGAAACCAAGGACAGTATCACACACTATGTATACTTCATTTTTTCCTATACATCCTTATTTATGGTAAGGTGTAATTTATAAATTAAGCATAATAAGAGGTTTATGATAACTGATAGTAAAACAGAAGAATTACAACAATATGCAAAAATGATGTAAATGTGGTTTCTATCTTTCTCCAAATGTCTTATTGTACTTTGCACACCTACTTTTGGGCCATGGCTGATGACAGGTTATTGAAACTATGAAAAACTACCATGGATAAAGGGTATTATTGTATGTGCACACACACACACACACACACACATATCCCTTGCTCTTAGATACTGTACATAGATCAATGTTTCAAAAACAGAAACAAAGAAATTAGAAAACATATTCACCCATATAATCATGACTAATTTCCCAAATAACTAGAAAAAGTGTTACTCAAATTAAATGCACCGAAGGTATACATGTAAATATTTTGAAAGAGGAGTGATTTTATATAGTGTATGCACCATTCTTCTTCGCTTTTTTGAGGGTTTGCTTAATGAACGAATTACAACTCTTTTCTACTGAAGTCACTTCCTGATAAACAGCCAACATGAAGAAATAAATAAATATAAGGCAGTTTGTGAATTCCGGGCTTCTTGGCTAGTCACATTTGGTGTGTTGTTATCTTGGCTAGGGGACAATAATTGTAATTACTTTTCTCTAAACAACTGAATTCAGTCCAACTCAGAATATCAAAAGTTTATAGGTCTGTTATAGCAAAAATTAGGATTAGCAAGAAGACAAATACATGTGAACAATATTTTTCAAATCTTCCTTTTTCTCCACCTCCTTTTCTTATTTCATCACCTTGGAATCACTCCCAACTTCAAAGAATTCACAGAGTGAATTGTACTTTCCCAGCCACTGTTTGTCCAGTGAGTTAAACAAACACATATGTAGCTAAAAAACAGCTTCCTTTTGTATATGTGGCATTTTAGGTGTACTACATGTGATTTTTGTTTTTGCTTAAACGTGGTTATTACACTGTTGTAAATATACCTATGGACATTTATACTAGATTACAGTTTCTATGACATTTTTAGATAGTACTGTAATATTATGTCTCCAGAGTTAGAATTTTACTGGATTAAAACAAAGTGAAAATGTCAATCTTTATTTTGCACTATTCTAAAACAATATTATTAATTTAATGATGCAAATTAATGTCTCATTTATAAACTATCTAAAATGGTCAATAAGCTAGTGAATTGCAAAATTATTCAGTTTAAAAAATGAAATGGGTGCAAGTGGGTGAGGGAACATGGTAGTATGTGCTGAAGTTAAGTGAAGGAGCAAAATCTTATAGATGGGGGGAAATTTGAGGACCTTGAATCCTCGGTAATGAATAGCAAGTTTCAAATACAAGAGAATATACAGGTTATTATTGACAGGGAGTTTTTTAAATTAAAGGACAAAGGAATATGAATGTGGGGAAAATTCTGCATGACGTGACTAACACTTTCACCAGGGATTCACCGAATAGGATAGATAAGAGGGAACAAATGAAATTAATTTTCTCTCAAAGGAACACTAGAGAATATTTTGCAAGATTTTGATTATGAAAAGGGTGAAAGGAGGAGGAGCTGGGAAGATTGAAATTTCATGCTCAAGAATCTGGAAAGATGGTAGTTGAAATCAAACAAGAGAAAGAATAGTGAGAGAACATTTAAAGTAAAACAGATGGTCACAGGTCAAGCATCGATAATTATCATAGTAGAGAAGTAATTATTGTTCATTATAAAAGCATAACATTTGCATAGTGAATTTTGTGTTACCAGTGTTTTCATGTACATTTTGCCTTATTTCATTTGATGGGGAAAAGGAATGGCCATATAGAAACAAGAAGAATAGCTGAGGTCAATAAAATAGTAAATTACTATTTAGACCATCAGAGAAATAAAATCAGAGAACACCTAATGCCATTTATTTAATGCTATTCCATGTTCTGGACATGATGCTAACTTCTATAAATCTATTTTTTTTCAATCTTCACAATAAGCTTTTCAAATTGACATTATATCTTCATTTTCAAATAAAGAATCTGATGAAGTTCACAGTTTTTTTAACTTGCCCAAGATCACACAGCTAGGAAACAGCAGAGTCAGCATTCATCCCAGATGTGACCAAATAGAAACACTTGGTATATTAAAGTCCTAGCTCAATACAAACTGGCAGACTTTTCTGAAATAATGATAATAGTCAATTTGTTGAGAGTTTTTTTGCTATAGGGCACATGTGCCAGCCAGAAAGACAGAGATAGAGAGATAGAAAGAGAGAAATCACTCCCCAGGGGGATGGCCACGCTGCAATCCCTTCTCCTCTAGGTATCTTGGCACACATGCACAGGCGCCCAGTGTGAGTTTAAGCTACCGGGTCTAGGACTCGAACTACGGTTGACTACATGGAAGTACAGCAACATAGCCGAATAGGGTAGATAAGAGGGAACAAATTAAATTAATTTTCTCTCAAAGGAACACTAGAGAATATTTTGCAAGATTTTGATTATGAAAAGGGTGAAAGGAGGAGGAGCTGGGAAGATTGAAATTTCATGCTCAAGAATCTGGAAAGATGGTAGTTGAAATCAAACAAGAGAAAGAATAGTGAGAGAACATTTAAAGTAAAACAGATGGTCACAGGTCAAGCATCGATAATTATCATAGTAGAGAAGTAATTATGCTAACTGCTGGTCCCAACACTCAAATTTTTTGGTCATTCATTGCCCATTAAGCAGTCTGCTCTCCTGTTGAAATATAAATGAATAAAAACTAATCCATAAATTCTACAAGTAAATGAAAAGATAAAGTTAAGTGAATATAATACATTCATTCAACTTGTTCTACATATCAGCCCCTTTTCTAAGAACTTTCCCATTCAGTTTTCACAATTTCCCTGATACAACCATTTCCCTTCTGTACTTGCCCTTACATTATCCAGAGTTTAAGACAGAAGCATGATGTAAGGTTTATATATTTCTCTCCCCTCAGAAGGGAAGTGTCCATAATAATAGTAACTAAAATGCTTCTGTATCTCAGAGGTATTCTATGCACTTCACATACATTGACTTAGTCAATCCTGAGAAGGACATTATAAAGTGGATACCATATCAGGATCCTTATATTTTCAATGAGTGAAAGGATATGCAGAGTACTTATGTGGGTGCTAAAGGGTACACAGGTGAAGAACGACAAGGTTTTAGTGAAGGCACTATGCCTCTGAAGCCTGTGTCCCTAGTTAATTCATTCACAGACCTCATGCTAGTTAACAAACTAATGCACTCAACCTGGTTTTAGAAGCTGCAGAAGTCTTGGCAAGAAAAAAAAAAAGAAAATTCACCGCCTAAAGAAACAGAAAATAAAAACAATATAAGTCATATTTTTCAGTAAACACCACTTTTTACCAATAAAAGAAAACACAGAAAACAAACATATGATTGGGGCCAGCAGGTGGTTTGGTGGTTAAGGGCACTGGACTCCCACATGGCCAACCATGGTTTGAGTCATAGACCTGCTGGCTTGCTTTCTCACTTTCCATCTCTTTTCTCTCTCTCTCTGGTCAAACTAAAATATAAATAAATAAATAAATAAATAAATAAATAAATAATTAAATAATTCTTTAAAAAATCCCACATACCTATATTAACATTTTATGCATTTTTGAAGTATGGGGAAAATATTTGTGCAAATATCAAAACAGATATTAGTTAAATTAAGAGCATAGAAAACTATTGTTGCTTGTTTTCATGTCTAACATTGAAGTGTCAAGGAGGACTGCAAGACTGTCTAATTTTAGACAGTGAAAGGATGAACATACCTAGATATTCAGACTAAGGAAAGAGGAGGAGAGGTATATTCTGACTGTTCTTAAACATATAAATATTAATGAAATTAATCTTGACTGTAAATAGCCACATAAAGTCATTCCAGGACTTTTGGTTTGTTTCTTTACATTCCAAAGACAAAATGATGATGCTTTATATTGCAAAAGTTTTTTCAAAATCAAACTGGGGTTCTTGTCAACCAGCTGGACTTTACCAGGTTGAAAAGGCCATGGAAGAGGTATTGTCTCATGCTAGCATGTCTCTCAATAAGAACTGTTATTTAGACAATTCTGCCAGAATCACAGTCTTGCACAACGTGGAAACCTTCCACAAGGATTACTTCTGCAAGAACATCTGCCTAGAAACAGCCTGTCCATCTGATAACAATTGATACCAACATTGACACCAAGAACAAAGGTGCCATTTGCTCACCCTCATTACTAATCTTCAAATAGTGATGTACCCCATCCCACCCTTCCTTTTCCATTTGTAATTTTTACCTTTAAAATCTCTCCAAGGACCAGCAGATGGCATAATGGTTACATCATAGGACTCCCATGTAGTCGACCATGGTTCAAGTGCTGAACCCGGCGGCTTAAAACTCACACCGAGCACATGTGCATGCATGCCCAAAATCCCAAGAAGAGAATGGAGGAGAAGGGGTTCCATCATGGCCATCACCTCAGGGATGATTTCTTGCTTTCTGTCTCTCCATGTGTCTCTGTCTGTCCAGCAAGCACATATGACATCTCTTGCTCTCAAAAATCTCACTGAAAAAAAAAAAAATCTGCGGGGCTGGCAGGTGACATGGTGGTAAGGATACTGGATTCCCACATGGCCAACTGTGGTTCAAGTCCCGGCCTTGGTACCTTGCTTTCTTACTTTTCCTCTCCCTCTCACTCTATCGCTCTCTGGTCAAATTAAATTAAATAAATAAACCTATATAAAATCATTTAAAAAAAAACTGTCTGAGGATTGCAATGCCTCAGTAGGCATGGTCGTGTCCAATTGAACTGTGCTTACACAGGCTGCAATGCCAGGTGCAGTTCTCAAACTTATGCCCAACATGAGCACCAAACGAGGCTAGTTTCAGAAATTATAATAATGATATCCTTATTTTCTAAATACAAACTGTCTTACACTTAAGAAAATATATTTCCTATAAATAATATGGCTTTAAGAGAAATACCAAAGGCAAAAAAAGAAGAAAAGGGAATGAAAGATAAAAAAAGAAAAAGAAAATTAGCCAAGAAACTGATAATAGTATATATGCTTTTTGTGAAGAGAAATTTCTCTTCCTCTATCTATCTCTTTCTCTCTCTCTAAAATCTGTTTTCTCTAAAATATACTATGGTTTTGTGCATTTTATATTTTGCAGAATCAGAGTTTTAATTAAAACCAAGAAGATTTTAAATACTCTCAGCAGTATCCCAAAATATGAATTTATTTTTATATATTTTAGCTTTTAAATTAATATGTACTTTAAATTTATAATTTATTACTATCAGAGTTCAACTGGACAAACCATAATATGTGGGTTAAATAAATGAATAAATAAAGTACATCTACTTTTCAGGTATATTTTATATGGTTAATAATTTTCTTGAAGATCTCAGGAAAAAAAGAAAGTACAGGATTTTTCTGGCCCAGCCATGGTGGTGCACAGATAGTGTCATTGCTTGGGAAGCTGGAGGCCTCCAGGAAGGCCCATGAACGCAGTGGTTGTAGTTACCTGTCCCTGTAATTTTAGCTAGTTGGGAGACTGGGGCAAGAGAAACATGACACAGTAAGACTCTGTCAAAAATACCGATTTCTGTCACTTTCTCTCTGTTTCTCTCTGACGCTCACTCTCTCTGTCTTTCTCTCTCTCTCCCCCAGCTTCCTCTCATAAAAGATTTTGAGTAGAATTTTTCTGATACCAAAATCATTGACTGACTCCTCATGAATCAGGGTTAAATGTCACTTCCTCAAAAGCAGCCTCTTCAAATATCCTCTCTAATCATTCTTCCTATCACTCTTAAAACCCATCTAGTTACTCTCCATTCTACTAGCCTTTTTGGGTCATTTTTCTTCAGTTTTTTAATTAATTTTTCATTAATTTGCCTACATGTCAATGGTCTGTTTGCTCCACAAAAATTAGCTGTAGGTTTCATAAGGTCAGAGGTATTTTCTGCTTTGCTGACTGCTACTTCCCTAACCCTGGTGATAGACACTCAATAAGTGTCATTTGAACAAATGAATGGATAACTAAGAATACTAATTATTGATGAGGAGTACATGAAATATCTATTTGTTTTAAGTATTTATGATTCTAATTTCTTGTATCAGGCCATAATTTTTACCTATTATTTTCAGATTCACCTATTATTTTGGGCAACTTGTAAAATGTGTGAGTCCAGTAATGTTACGACATAAAAATAAAAATCAACATAATACATTGAGCTATTCCAATGCAAAGAATTTTAAATTTAATTATTTATTGACTCAATGAATGTTGAGTACTTCGTGTGGGTCAGTTTGTTCAGTGTTGTGAATACAGTATGACTGAAATACATGAAAGTGCAGAGAGGATGTACCTTTATGAAACTTAAAGTTTATTTGTGGGAAAGATGAAGAATTACTACCAATCTAAAAGCTAAACACTAGCAGATGTTATGAAAGGTAGTATCAGAGGTATCTTACCTAACCTAGGGACAGAGGAAAGAGGCTCAGCAAGGTCTCTTTGAGGAAGTCATGTTTAGAATGAGACCCAGGGGCCAGCCGATGGTATAGTGGTTATGTTGCTGGACTTCCACATAGCCAGCTGTGGTTTTAGTTCTGGACCTGGTGGCTTGAAAATCACATAGGACCGATGTGTGTGCATGCCCAAGATCCTGGGAGGAGAATGGAGGAGAATTGATTGTGGCATGGCCATCACCCCTGGGTGGTGATGTCTCACTTTCCCTCACTGTCTCTGTCTCTGTTTCTCTCTTTCTCTCTGGCAAGTTCACATGCCCTAAGGCAAAAACCTCTAAAAAAATAAAAAAAGAATGAGTCCTAGCAGAGGTAATAGGGAGATTGTTCTAACAAGAGCAATCCAGATTTGGAGATTAAGTTTGAGATCTATTAAACAAAACAGCTTCCAATACAAATACTATACTACATTAATTTTTTTTCTCTAAGTCATTACGCATAGAGGTAAGGAAATTATAGCAAACAAAGACAATTTATCAGCAGTATCTTCTAAATATTATATAAAAGAAAAAAATCTGTTTACAAATGTGACTTAACAAACCTTATTCTGTATTTGTAATATGAAGAATTATAGGAAAAGGAACATCTAAAGATATTTTGAAAGTGCAGTGTATTTTACAAACAGGGGGTCTCCACTCTTTTCAGAAATGTATCTGTTTTTCATTTTCATGAAGGAGGATTATTCACGTGGAATCCTCTCAAAGCTGTAGGGAGTCAAATAATCCTGATTAAGGTTAAACATTTTATTAAGAATAACTATTTGGGCAACCATGAACTAAACGATAGATACTGCTCATATTATACAAGTATCTTAACACCAGATGTCAAAATAGACTCCCCCAAAAAACATAGTCTGAGGTGGGATTAAATGGTCATATATGGGGCTGGAAGGGCACTGGACTCTAATATGGCCAATATGGTTCAAGTCCCGGACCTGGTGGCTTGCGTTCTCTTTTCTCCTTTCTCTCTCTGTCTATCTCTGGTCAAATTGAAATAATAATAATATTAATGACAATAAATAAAATTAAATATATAATTCTTTTAAAATGGTAATTTATATCCCTTTAGAATTACCCTTCTTTTCATAGTGAAATGGCTCCAAGAAACAGTAAGATAATATTGGCAGTATGGGAAGTGTTTTATACATCCTGTGCAGAAGGAAAGTCTTTTAATAAAAAAGGTTTTAGGAACAAAATAATTATTTTATTACCTCTAATTAGGCAAAGTGAAAAAGTATCTGTTCATTTGTTGCAAATTAACATAAATTAGTATATATTTTAAATAATTAGGTATCTTTATTATGAAGTATGAGGAAAAGAGGAAGTAAATCTTTCAAATTTTATATTTTAGAATGTACACTAAAATGTAGAAACATTGTTCTCTAAAGAAATGCACAATCTAAAAATAACTATGGCTCATTAAATATAATTAGCATTTTATTAACATATGTGAAACTATTGTATTTCACTTTAAATCTGGTTAACATTTCAACTTTTGAGCCTATTTTATTTCACTTTAAATCTGGTTAACATTTCAACAAAATAAAAAACATTATTAACTCTAATATTTTAACATTCTAGAATTTAACAGATTTCTATAAGGAAGATATGGTTCCCATAACACAGAAAAGTTAATCCTTATTTATGTAGTATAAGTATTTTCATATAGAATAAGAGCCACATTTTAAGAAAAAAAACCTGTTAGATTTTTTTTAAAAATCTAAACCCCTACATACAACAAAAGTGAAAGAAAATTGAGGATTAGTATATGAAAAAAAGATATGAGATATCTTTCCAATTTTTCATTTTAAAAATAATCTAGAAAACAACCTGAAAATCACAATTTTTGTTAAAAGTATGCATATTTCTCTAAAATGTATGAGATACAACCTTTTGCTTCCTAAGAATACTTTTGCTACCATATCTGTTTTATCCTTTTTGATACACATAAATAGAGGCTTTATAACTTTTGTTTGCCTTTTGGCTTGAAGAACTAGGGCACCTTGCAAAAGTCTGCAGCTGGCAAGTCATGTCCTAGGTTAATGAATATTCATCACCATTTGCAAAGATAGGATGACAAGGAAAACCCTCAGTTCTTTTTCTACATAACACAAAGATTTCCTACCCCATAAAGATTGCTTCCTGTTTTGACCACTGAATTACACTGATTGGGAATTAATGAAAGAAATTTTGCTTGCTAAAGGGAGGAAAAAGATGATTAGAGAAATATGAACTGTGTGATTAAAAAGTCCTTTAGTAACATAATCTAAACAAATTTTACAGCTTTGAATAATATTCTATTTGTCTAGAATTGCTTTGTCACTCATAAATGCAACTTATTGCAGTAAAATTAGTATGCATTCGTCTTAAAATCACTTGGATGAATCTAAGTAGCTAAGATTGTTGGTTCACTTTGATTTCAGCAGAAGAAACTACTGAAATGGCATACTCTTAATCATGTAAAGTGAGATGTTCTTATTTGCCATATCCTAGGATCTTTTGACATTCATTTCTTATTTGCTACGCTGAGCAGTTACAAGGCAAATTAGGATTACCAGCGTGAGATAAAAACCTTTTAAAACTCCTACTACATGTTGTGAGACCAGCAGATGGTGTAATGCTTACGTCATTGGAATCCCATGTAGTTAACCATGGTTCGAGGCCAGGACCCAAAGGCTTAAACTCACGCCGGGTGCGTATGTGTGCATACCCAAGATCCCAAGAGGAGGATGGAGGAGAAGGGATTGCAGCGTGGCCATCCCCCCTGGGGGGTGATTTCTCACTTTCTGTCTCTCTCTTTCTGGTTAGAGTACATGCCCTATTGCAAAAACCTCTTCAAAAAACAAACAAACAAAAAATTAAAAACTCCTACTATGTGTTGTATTTAACATCATTGATACTTATGCTTAATAGTATTTTTGAATTTGCAAAATAAAGTTTAAAAAAAAACAAGCAATAACAAAAAGAAAACTCTGTTTATGTGATATAAAATTAAGTACAATCTTACTTAAGGCAAAATGTACAAGTAAAATAACCACAACAGAAAACAAAAATTCATAAACAATTTCTCATTGTATTTCTTAGCCATTCATTGTCTTTTCTGCCATAAAGTTTTTCTCCTTTTTATTACAATTTTTAAAAAAAAATTATCTACAGAGATGTCGATTCACCTAAAATACACAAAATGTAGTACACAATAAAGAAGAAAAAATACAAAATTATTAAAGTTTACTTAAAATTATGGCCAGGATATTACTATTAAAAGGAATAATGTAAAGTGAATAAGAAAATCATTTATTTGTAAAAGGAAAGATTGGCATTTAAATAATATAACCATTACATCTAAGAATCAGCATATTCTTTTACATGCTTAACATCACAAGAAAGATAGTCTTCGATATATTTTACATAACTATATAGTTATTTGTTAGAAATGTATTCTTCGATATATAGAACATAACTATATAGTTATTTGTTAGAAATGTTTTGAGACTGCTAATTGTTCACACACACACATGCACACACACACATAAACACACATGTACAAGATCTTTAGACTTTCCAGCATAGTACAACAACAAACTATTTTTGCTCAAACACTTTATACTAGAGAAAGCTATTTTTAGAGTGAATCACATCCTGGACTTCAAAACAATGGGATAAAACTGGGTACTAAATACAAGAGCAATATTTCCACTGTGAAAAGGAAATGTATGTGTGTGTAAGTGTGTGTGTGTGTGTGTGTGTGTGTGTACACAACATCTTTCCAAAGCTGTCCACGATTGAGTCCCCAATATATATAAAAAATGTAATTCATTTTATCACATAAAAACTTTATTTCAAAGGAATGTGATTTAATAAATTTTGTCTGCTGCTTCTGTGTTCTTCAATAAATAATAATATTCTATCTATTAGTGTTTTATATTGGTTTTAAAGTACCTTTATTATTATTACAAATTAAGGATTAAATTTACTATTGTGTACGTGTTTCTCCTTCTGAGGACCACAATACTTTATTTTCAGATCTTAGAGACATTTTACAGAAAACAGAATTTTGTAAATTCAGTGGTCTAAGTCAGCTCGCAAACAGATGGAAAAGTCCTGTTGCTTTTGAACCTTTGCCATACAAACAGTACACAGAGAAAGCACTCTTTGATGGTTCCTTATTTGTGTTTTCTCTAAATGGAGGCGGTGTTGTCCAGATGCATATTTTAAATGCTTTTTGCTTTTTAAAAAAATATTAAAAAGTCTCGTCAAATCAATCTTTAAAAATAATACATATTGTAATGAGGAGCTGTGTCTGATATCAACATGACATTTGTAATAATTACTCATTTTTTCCTAATAAAAATTTTAGCTACTGTGAAAGCTGCTAATGAAAAGAAAGTTAAGAAGAATATTTCTTTCTACATTCACTTTCACTTGAAATTATTTTGCAATATTAATATTAAATTTTAAATTAATATTTTGAAATCTTCAATATTAAAATATGGTTGGTTTAATATGGTTTTAATATGCTTTGCTCTATAGAAAATTTAGGAATTCAGTATAAAATATTTAAATTCTAGTTAGAAACATTTTTCCCATGTTTAGACACCAGAAGTAAAAATTATAAATAGCATATCCAGTATGTATATTATCTTTAATTTTCCAACTAAATGTAGGAATATTATGCTTCAACATTTCACACTTAAATATATATTCATAAATGTAGTTATTAAAACATAAAATTCTGTTTAGAGATAATGTGCAAATTTTGACTTTGCCATTTGAAAATCATTTTTTTTTTTTAATTTGAAAATCCTTTTTTGGACTGCAAGGGGAGAGGTTTTTGCTATAGGACGTGTGCACTCACCAGAATAACAGAGAGACACAAAGTGAGAAATCACCCCCCTGAGGGGATGGCCATGCCTCCATCCCTTCTCTTCCATTCTCCTCTCGGGATCTTGGGCATGCACACACTCATGCCTGGCGTGAGTTTAAGCCACTGGGTCCAGGATTCGAACCATGGTCAACTACATGGAAGTCCAGCAATGTAGTCATTATGCTAGTTCCCAATTGTAAAGTCTTTTTATTTGAAATTCAGTATAAAAAAAGCATGCAATCTTAATTTTTTCAAACTTTAAATGCTGTGAAAAGCCTTTCTGTTCCATACAGAGGCATCTGTGCCTTTGAATGACTTTTTTCCAAGGGAGAGTGAAAATAAGTTTATTAAGGAAAGTGTGTAGAGTGAGTACTCCATAGGCAGAGCAGCCCCATGAGAGGAAATGGGTGAGCAATTTCATTCCTTCCTCTAAAAGAAAAGAGATACCAGTTACTCAAAAGGAAAAATAGAAGGGAGTCTTTGCTGGTTACCCTACAACCAAAGTAGGTGAGATGGAGTGCTACGGTGTATGGATTGCAAAAACCACTGTATTACACTATCATTGGCTAGGAAACTCCTCCCCCTTTCTTTTTCTAAGTTTATTTCTTCCATGAGCAAGAGAGAGAAGGAGAAAGAGGCAGAAAAATAGTGCCCCCAACAGGGTATTGACCATGCAGTCCACCCTCAGCATTTAGCCAGACCCATATCAGAGGTATATGCATGCCCTGCATACTCAGAGATGTCTCTGAACTTGAACCAGAAGCCTCTTTGTGTGGGATTGCTTCTGGGTGTTGTGTTTCACTGCCGTACCACACACGGTGTGGCCTCTATGTGTCTCTCATTTAAGAAGTCACAACATTACAATCTGACTTCATTTCAGAGGGGAAGGCCATCCCACCAGCACGAGGAGGTGAGAAGGCACACTCTGTGCCTTTTCCCAATAACCTATAGGGAGAGAAACTAAGGCAGAGGGACGGGACTGAATTCTGGTTGTGTCTTACTCAAACAGACTGGGTAAGAAACATTGGTTAGGGTTTCTTTTTTGTTTTAACCTCAAACTGTAGATAATTGAGGCCAAAACCATCACTATGCCATAATTTTCAAACAGAAGTAAGTCAAGATGTGGTATATACTTCTAGGTTATAGGATAACAGGTAAAATGTCTTTACTTGGCTACTTAAAATTTGGGGTTTTCTAAGTTATCCTCACAGAGCTTAGTTTGTTTTAACTGGAAAAACCCTTGCTTGTTAGTTAGAGAGAAGAAAGACATAAACAGTCCATGAGTACATGGGCTGGGCAGATCCAGGAGGGTGAAGACAAAGGGTAACCCAGACTTGTTATGTAAGAGGGAAAACTAGATGAAGTGCAGGCCTAGGCCTCCCTCACAGATGGCTTAGTCAGAAAGACACATAGTATATACTGGGTCTTCTTGCAATTATGTGAATTTTTTTGATAATTATTTAAAGCTACAGACTTGGTTAAAATTTTTAAAAAGAAACAAATTGTTACATGCTTCAATACTTTTTTTTTTCCAGAGTCTCAGAACTTCATAACAGCTAAAACTAAAATGAAACATTTCCTTAGAGAAACCATACCATACTGTGATAACGCTTTTAAAATATAGATATGAAATTAGACAATTATATTAGAAGTTTTTTGTTTGTTAATAAAAATAATATTCATCAAGCAAGACTTACAACCATGATTTTGGTTATGGCCTGTGCTATTAGATCAGTTAGCATGAACAGTGGATTATATAAAGCTATTTCTAATAACTGTAATTATCCCAATTGAGCAATATGAACTTTCTTTCTACCAATAAGTTTAAGACATACTGCTTCACTGGGCACAATGCACACTGATTAAAATTTAAGACAAAAATATAAACAACTATAATAATAATTAGAAAGCACTGACTTTCAAATAATTTAAAAAGTGACTATTTACATGGCACATTGGCCAAAGGGGAAAAAATAGGTATATGTGTAAAATGAAAACAAAGAGAATTTTATATTGTAGGAGAAATCTCATTTGTCTGTAGGTCTGAAAAGAAAAAAGAAAGAAAGAAAGAAAGAAAAGAGGGAGCAGGATAGAAGGTAGGTTAGGAGGTGCTCATAATTTGTGTTTGTAATGATTGCACTGTTGTGCAAATATGACTACAAAGGCAGAAATTTTTAAGGTCTTATGAATTGACAGTTTTTGACAGCCATGTGAAGTAGGTAGAGCTCTCAACACCGAGTTTCTCTAAGAGTAAGTTCCCAATTCAGAGAGCCCGTGTGTCATTGCAACAGGAAAAGAATTGCATTAATTTTGACTTCAATGAGCATTTTAGTGATTACCAGACAGTGAATATTATTCGATTGCAAAATGCTATGCTCATCGGCAGTACTAAAACATATTTTATCTATCATTTTATTTGAATGAGTACTAATATCACTTTCATTCAAGGAAAAATTGCTTGAGAACTGATTACATTATCCTATACCAACCTGGATCTGTTCACACTTGGTAAGGATGTAGAGAAAAGAAACAGAAGACATTTCCACCAAAAATGTAATACAATGTTTTTTAAAGTATACAAGAGAAATATATACAAAGTGTTGCAAGAGTACCAAATGGGAAGAATGCATGGAATTAATGATCGCTAAATTATGAGTAGATTGTTTTCAATTTCAAATGCCATCCTACAGACTTTAGGTAAAGAAGAAATGTTAAAAGATTTGTTTTCCAACAGGACAAATCTCTTTTAGTCACTGACTCTCTGCATGATAAGTCACCTTGAACCTGGAGGCACGCTATCCAAGACTTTGTAATCCAGACTCACTATCCCTTCCCATAGCTATCACGGGTCTGGACCCTCAGTCTGTCTTGGGTCACCTGCTCCACACTTTTGGCTCTGAAGCTTGAACCTTGTTCTTCATCTTGTTCTCTAGGTTGAAAATCTAATAGTTTTACCTATTGTCAGCCAAATTCCTCATCCCATCCTGGCAGGGTTTTCTGAATGAAGTCTTGTCTGTTCTTTCCTATTAGTTTCCTCTTCAGGTACTGTTTTCCTTGGGTGGTATCTAGTTACCCTTACAATGGAGATTGTCTCCAAAATTAAAATGTGATGTGAGAGTAAAAATAATATTGCTTTTATATTCCTTTTTATTGCAGCTAGTATACTGACTAATGCCACTGGTACAGGCAACGGGATTAGCTTCTTGGCTCTACATTTCTCCATTGATGCTGCATCCTTACTTCATGGTTATCACAGTTCTTTGTTTCTTTCTTTTTTCAGTTTTAAAGTTGGAATTCATTTAACCATTTTCTAAAAAAAAATTATAGAGATAGTTTTGCTAGAGGGCATGTGTGCTCACTAGGTTATCACAGTTCTTACTCTTCCCCTCACCTCAGGCCATTTTGTGAAGCCAGATTCTGGCCCAGGCTGCACTTTGCTGCCCTCTTCTGACCCAGTTATTATGGTTTTGATCCAGCAGAAACAAATCAATTTTCAGGATCCCTCTGGAACTAACTCTTTTCAGGTTTCTATTACTGCCATTGTTTACAACCCTGTCTACAGTAATAATTGTTATTTCTATAATATTTATGCAAGCTAAAAATATAATTATCAGATAAATATAGTAGGTATCTACCTATAAATTAATGATAGAACTAAAAGTTAACCTGTTTCCATAATCATCTCAACTATACCAAATTACCAGAAATTATTTATAATTAAAAAGAAAATTAAATATAGAAATATAAATGGGCAGACATTCATTATAATAAATAAATGCATCTTATTTTGGTGTCTGCAAAACAATTATTATATTCCAGAAAAATATTTATTCATTCATTTTTTTCAAAGGATCTTTATGTTTGCTGAGTACTAACTGCTATCCTACAGAATGTATAATTTCTTCACTCAAATTTTATGCTTACGGGGCCAGCAGGTGGCATGATGCTTAACGGCACTGGACTCCCACATGGTTGACCATGGTTTGAGTACCAGACCTGGCAGCTTGCTTTCTCCTTTTTTCTCTCTCTCTCTTCCCCTTTCTGGTCAAATTAAAATAAATAAATAAATGAGGAAATCAAGTTAAATAAAATAATTCTTTTTAAAAATGTATGCTTGCTATATGTCTGTTGCTATCCTAGAGTAGGGAAAGTCTTGACTGAAATAACTTAAAGTCTAGTGGGACAGGTATACTTGTCCTTAAATATTTGCATTTGCAAAAGTAAGTACTAAGAGGGGTATGTGAAAAATTAGGAATGTTAACTCACTGTGCCTATAGAGAAAAAAAAAAACCCTTCCTGAATACTTGTGCAATTATCAAGAAGGACTATATGGTATAATAATGGACAAAAAGGGGGAATATTTGAGGCAAAGACAATAGTAAATTCAAAGACATGAAGACATACCATTGAAGTAAATGATTTCTTCATCACAATTATGTCGAAAAACAGTCTAAGAAGACTGAAAAGAAGGACATGAGTCAGATCATTAGATACTTGAATTCTTGGTGAAAGACCTTGAGTTTAAATCTGTAGGCAACTAAGCGATGGATAGTCATTAAATAATTTTTGGTAGCGAAATAACAGTTAAAATTGCATTTTGGAATTGCATTTTTGACTACTGCTTGACTGATGGACTGAAATAGAGGATGACACGATAGTGGTAGCTGGGCATGGAGATGTGGAAAACAGAATCATGGAGACATATTTAGAAGGTGCTTTACCAGAAATACAACAATGGAGGAATACAAAAACAAGGCCAAAGACCAGAAACAAAGACTATTTTGACCGCTATGTAGTAAAACAAGAACTTAAAACAAAATAATAAAGAGAAGGCTCAAATCTTTGGAAACGTGTATCCAGACACAGCCACACAATTTTCCTAACTTCCAAGACACCAAGATAATGTCACACATTTTCAAAGATTTTCCATGGTCAACCATGTGGGATTCCAGTGCCGTTAACCATCATGCCACCTGCTGGCCTGTCCTATCTGATAGGACAGCCAGCTGTTCTAATTCTTCACGTGTTCCCTGTCATCTATGAAATTCAGACTTCGGATATCCAGGTTTACTTGTTCTCATTTTACTCTTACTGCTTTTTCTTACATCTTTCTTCTCAGCCCAAGTAGATTTAATTTTTTCCTTAAAATTACTATAGATTTTCCTCCTTCTCCTCTTCCACCTTCATTAAATGGATTTCTAAAATTTTCAGAAACTATTTTAATTTCACTTATTCATTAACCCTTTAATATGCCTGCATATGTTCCATCCCCTTCTCAATAGTCAAACAAGTTTATTTATTCACTTGTTAGGTTAGCAAATACCATTTAGCTATATATATATATTTGTATCCTTTTTTGAACTCTCTATCTTCAAACTAAAATATGCTTTAAGACAGTTTTTGTAACAGACCTTCTTTAATTACTTGAATTTCTGAGCACCAGTCTTGTCCAAAATAGTATTTGGAAAACTATCAAAGTAAGAAAGTAACAGAACAAAAATAGAATAAATTAAAGGAAACAAAACCATTGTCTAATTTTAAAATAATGCTGGATAATAATTTAATATGGAGTGATTAACTGAAGAAATAAATATCTTTGTTGGATGGAAGGCTTCATTGTTTCAATTCATAAAATTTCATTAGGCAACTATTTTCTGGTATGTAATATCCTATATGTTATGTGATTTAGGTTAAATAGAATAAATGAAATTCGAGCTGAGTTACATAAGATCATCTCTGAAGCAGAAACATCACATTGTATGTATCTCATGAAGAAATGATTCTAAACAGATTCCATAATAACTCAATTTGAAAATATGATGCTTCTGTTCTGATGAAACACTATAGCATTACCTTTAATGAATGAACATTGAAGTACATTCTCATACAAGAATAAGAAAGCACTAGGGGTCCACCAAGTCAAACGAATGCACCATTCAGCCATGTTTTTCTCATTCCCATCGTATCTACCTCCTGAATTCATGAACAGCACTAGTAACAGAAGCTCATTTTGCTAAGACACGTATTTGTTCAGTCTAGCTGAAACTCACTGTCTCTGCTATTGGTTAGTAGAATTATAGTATTTTTTTGCATTTTTCTAATATAGCAATATTTAGTTTCTCATCATTTTTTACATGCCCCTTAGAAACCAAGTCCCTTTTTCAGCTTGTTGGGAATTGATTGAATCAATTCAAGAGATAGTTAAAAACATATGTGTGACAGTTTTAAGTCACTGAAATGTTATACTTGACACTGGTACTTAAAGATTAATTACTTTATAACTGTGGGACATATTCTAACATAAGAAAGATATAATATATCTCATGAGAAATAATATAGGTCTATGTATTTCTCTGACTGATACACCACGTTGTAAAATGCTGGTATTTTGCTCTGTAGAAAATGTAATTACAAACTTCTTTGTAAAAACTAGAAAGTGATTTACATAATGCATATTTCAAAGAATTAGCATCTTTGTTAATCACACATAGACAATAAGCATGGAATTTGAAATTGAGTAAATAAAACAATATTATGTATTAATTATAGTTTCCTAAACATGAAATTGATGACAGGCATGGGAATAATAAAAGGAAAATGCATGTGTCACTCTTATGAGAGAAAAAGGGGAACAAGTTGGGAGACTTTGAACTGCATGTCTTATGCTTTAATTCTTTTCTTTTTTAAGAATTATTTTATTTATCTTTATTTATTATTAGTTTCATTATTATTTTCCAGTTTGATCAGAGAGAGACAGAGAGAGAGAGGAAGTGAGAAAGCAAGCCACTCAGGTCTGAGACTCGAACTCTGGTCGGCCATGTGGGAGTTCAGTGCCTTTAACCACCATGCCACTTGCTGGCCCCCACGTTTTAATTCTTAAAAATGAGATAGAGCTCTTAATGTGGCCAAAAATGTAGATTCAACAAGACAATATTATGTAGTAAAATGACTCCTATGATTGATGTCACACTGACTACAGTCTCTTCCATGTACTATCATAATAACCTGTAAGAGTAAAATATACTTTATGTTTCATAGAATACGAGCTAGAAAAGTTGAGCTACCCCAAATTCCACAGTGAATGGTCAAACCAAATTGAAACCTATGAATTTTGGCTCTTGAGGTCATGTTCTTAATCACTGCATTATGACATTTGTTTGATTTTGTTTTTTCTTTTTTTTCTTTGTGCTTGAAGTAGTTATTTTTTTTAAATACAACAAATATAGAAAGACCAGAATATAAATGTTGGTTAAGCTAAAAATATCTGTTTTTTTAATTATTTGCAGAGAAGCTTTGGAAATTTGTGTTCTGATTTGTGAGCATATAGATTAGTCATGTATACTTGTAATATTCATTTCTACAACCAATCAAGGATTCTTTCACTGAAGTATATTTTCACACGACATGAAAAGTATTTCCATAAAAATGTCTGAATTCTGATTATTTAACCTATAGATTCAGCCATCTTTTGGACTCAGAATAATTAGGGTAAATTTTTTTTTTCCTTTTGTGCATCTCTTTTGGAACAATGGTTTGAGATTTTCTCACAGTTCAAAAAAGAGAAAGGAGTATGATATTTAGATATTATCACTCCAAAAGATTAGAGATCTCAGAAATATTTTAATACTGCTTAAAGAGAAAATTTCTCACAGATACTTTGGAGCAAGTAATAGAAGCAATACTAGTATGACTTTCTTCTCTGTTGTTTCACTGTCAGATGTTCATTTCTCTGATATCTCACAATTCCAGACACTTCCATGGCCATAAGCTTCCAGCCTCTGTTTCCTCTACTCAGCCTGACTGCCATGCTCTTGCTGGTTTCCTCCTCTTTGTGCTGACACCCAGACGGTGTCTCCAGGCAGAAAACCAGCAGTTCCGGGATTCAACTTACTCGTTTCCTTTATCTTAAGTACTGTTTTGTTCAAAGTCAGAACAGTGATTTCTTTTCTTTTTTCCAGCTTTTAAATTACTAATGGAAGGATGTCAAATAGACCAGTTATTTTGTTATTTGTGGAAACAGAAGTTACCATTATAGGTTAAAATGATTAGGAAATATTCATCTTTGACTATACACACACATGCATGAGTACACATGCACACACATACACATGTAATCTTAATTAAATGGAATGTTATGAAATTAGTAACACAAAGTTCTTTCACAATCACTATCTACTCTTGGGCATGTAATACTTCTTAATCTTATTCTTTCCCTTTCTTTTACAGATTAAGATGCCTGGTGGTCTGATATAGTTAAATCACTCGCTCAGCTCAAGACCACACAGAGAGAATTGGACATAGTATTGGATATAGTATTTTAATGCTATTTACTGTGTCCCTCCAAAATGGCATAATGTCTTCATGAAGGAAAGATGTAAAACATGGGCCTTGAAAATGAAGGGGCATCTTCCCATCCACTCAAAGTTTTGGCAAGTTTAGACATCATTGCACATGCTTATATTCCATCATCAAGCCTTAATTCTGACAGGCTAAGCTACAGAAGCCATCTGGAATAAAGAAAAGAAAATTCCCCACCCATAGCTTCCCACTGACTTTAATATGACCCATGAACACTGCTAACAAATACCAGCTGTCTCAACTCCATACAACATTTAATTCCTATTTGTTTCCCTTAGCTTTTTGCAAAAATTTTAAGAGAAAAACGAGTTTGAATTCATCATTGATATTCTGACACATTGAACTAAAATAGTTAGATTTGTTTCATTTTTATCTCTTCATTATCCTTTGTATTTTACTTACAAAGTGTGAGAAATATCGGTCATAATAATAAATAATAATAATTCTCAAAATTTAGGAAACATTTTGAATATATTATTAAAAATGCTCAGTCATCATAAACAAGAGAAATCATGTACCAGAATAACTAAATAATGGATAGTTTGTTTTCTCTTAGTATACTAGGTCAAGAAAATAATTTTTTCCCTTTGGTGTGTATTTGTAATGTTTTCAAACTGTTTATAACAGTTTCTTTGTTTCTAAAATGAGTTAGTTGAATTCTTGAAGTCTTTCAAGTTCATCATAATTCATAACTCCATGGAGAGATAAATTTCTATTGAAGGCGGTTTGCAAGCATCATACCCCCTCACCTGCACCTTGATTTTTTTTCTCAGTGAACATGCACGGGACCTGGAGTTCACTCAATAAAGTCTAGACTGAAGTCTCTTCTCTTCTGTTAGGTAGTGATTTGCCCTTGGAAATGTTATTAAATAGATATGGGAAAGATATTAACAAGTTTCCTCATTGGAAAAGTGAGAAAATAGTACTTACTTCAAAATGTGTTTTAAAGAAAAAATAAATATGTAAGAAAATACTTTGCAAACTTTGAAACATGCAAATATTACAAAATCAATATAATAGTAATTGGACTAAAGAAAAAGATAGAGAAATAGAATTGCTTTGGTTTACTACCCTGAGGCAAGTCTTAACAAAATAAATTTTTGTTACTAGTGCCGTTTAAGAATTCCAAGCTACTGGGTATATGTCTGAAGGAAATGAAATCAGTGTGTTGAAGAGATATGTGCACACCCTTGTTTACTGCAGAACTATTCACAATAGCCAAGATATGAGTTAAGTCAAGTTCAGTATCCATTAACTGATGAATGTATAAAGAAAATGTATTCTAGGTATACAATGAAATATTAGTCAGCTACTAAATGGTAAAAATCTTGTTATTTGTGGCAAAATGAATGAGACTGGAGGAAACTGTAATAAGTGAAATAAGCCAGGCAATGAAAGACAAATGCTGCATGCTCTCACTCACTTGTGGAACCTAAAAGATGGATTGCACAGAAGTGGAAATTAGGATGGAGGATGCCAGAACTGGGAAGGAGAGGAGGGGAGGGGGAGGAACTTGGAGAACTTTGTTAAAAGAGACAGAATTGCAGAAGATTTCTAGATCACTATTGTGCAGAAAAGTATCTATAGTTAGTAACAATTTAATGAATATTTCATAATATCTAAAAGAGATGATTTAGAATAGTCACAGCACAAAGTAATGATACATATTTGTGATGACATATTTGTTTATTGACCTGTTTGGATCATTACTGCACTAGTATATTGAAAAATCACACTGTAACCCATAAATATTTTCGGGTATCATATGTCAATTAAAAATTATTTTCAAAAGAATGCACCAAAAACATCATGGGTATATGGAAAATACTGCACACCAACAAGACAGTGTTTATTTGCTCTAATAAAGAGATTTTATTTAGAATAGCATCTGAAGTTTGATAAATATTTTTGATAAGAGTCATTTTTTAATACTAGGCACCTCATGAGAAATAAATGAATAATATTAAAGTGTGATTGTTCTCACCTATGCATATGTTGTTTTCAATATTGGCATTAATTTCTGCAATTTTATCAAGAAAAAGGTATTATTTTGGGTTAGTGCTTTAGTTAGGGAGGTTTATTTCATAGTTTTTACTTGATTTTTTTAATAACTAATACTACATCAATCAGGCACCTATGTCAATTATTTTTAAGAATTATCTATTTAATTTTATTTTTTATTATTATTAGTTTATAATTTGACCAGTGAGGAGGAAAGAGAGAGAGAGGGCAAGTGAGAAAGCAAGCCACCAGGTCCGGGACCCAAACTGCAGAGGGCCATGTAGGAGTCCAGCACTTTAACTACCAGGTCACCTGCCAGCCCTAGCCATGTAAATATTTTCTTGGTTGCTAAGTACTTGTCTTCCAAGAGCTCATAACAGACAGGGTTAGGTAGGCACAGGTTGAACCATACTAGTTCCAGTATGAGATGAGCAATACTGGTTTACATCTATCACTGGTCACCCATAACTCTCCTGTCTGGACCAGCAAATGGCATGAAGGTTAAAGTGACTGAATTCCACAAGGGCAACTACACAGTTTCAGTCCCAGACTCAGCTACTTCAAAAGCACATGGATACGTGTGCATGCATGTCCAAAATCCTGAGGAGAGAAGGGAGGAAAAGAAATTGTGGAGTGAACATCCCCTGCTTGTGTGGGGGGGAGTAGTTTCTCATTTTTCTTTTTTCCCTGTCTCTTTCGATCTCTCTCCAGCAAGCAAGCATGCCCTATAGGAAACTAATAAAATAAAATAACTCACTTTTCTTCTCCTCTCTGACCGCTGAACCAAGATGATAGTTCAGAACCCTACTTTGTTAAAATCCATTCTAATGTGTTGTTATACTAATCCCATAAAGATATATTTACATTTTCCTATACACACTAATTCTGAAAAACTTGGCCATTGGTCTCTTTGGGAAAAGAACAGAGAAAAATGAACAGTACATACTCGCGGTCATGTCTGGATCTATTCTCAACATGACTGGACTTATTTCCATTCAAGAGGTTCTGACCCTTTGTATTGGCAACTATATGTAAGGTGGATACATTTTTTTTTTTCCTTTTTTTGGAGAGGTTTTTTTTTGCTACAGGGCATGTGCGTTCGCCAAACAGATAGAGAGAGACATAGAGACAGAAAGCGAGAAATCACTCCCCAGGGGGGATGGTCACGCCGCAATCCCTTCTCCTCCATTCTCCCCTCGGGATCTTGGGCACACACGCACACATGCCCGGTGTGAGTTTTAAGTCACCGGGTCCAGGACGCGAACCGCGGTCGACTACGTGGGAGTCCAGTGACATAGCCATTACGTTAACTGCTGGTTCCCTAAGGTGGATACATTTTTGAAACTGGGTGATTAGACTGCCCATTTTAATAATTCAAGTCTCTGCATACCTCGAGAGATTTTACAAAGAATTATTTATTTGATTCTATTTATCACTGTTATTATTTTTTTAAACTTGCTACATGGCATGCATACTCACCAGAGAGAGAGAAAGAAAGAGGGAAAGTGAAAAAGCAAAACTTCAGGTCTGAGACTAGAACCATGATCAGCCCTGTGAAAGTTCAGAGCCTTACCCCCTGCCCGATGCCACCTGCTGACCCTGAGTTTTTAATTTTAATATAAATAAATAATATTTTAGAGGACTGTCCGTATATTGCAGCCCTAACAATAGAACAATTAACCAGTGCTAAAGGAAACATCATTTTGACTGCCACCCAACTCCTCAGTCCTTTATAGTAAAAACGCCCACCTTGTGTCTGACAGTTAAGCACTACCACTTTGTTTCAGTCATTTCTACCTTCTCAATTAAAATTAGAGAATTCATTTCTTTTTAAGATTGTTTACTTATCTTCATGGAGTTGGAGGTAAGAGAGAGAGAAGACAAGCATCCCAAGAAGGTCTTGTGCCACAATTCTCCCTGCTTCCATGCCCAGCCATCCAGGATCACACACCCCTGACAAGTGCAGATAGACCCAGAACCGAACCTTGATCTTCCATGTGGTTCCAGCATAACAGAGGGTTGTGCTGTAGTCGTACCACCTTGCCTAGGCCAGGGAATACATTTCTTTTTTTTAATCCTTACAATGAATCTATCATTATCCAAATTTCAGAGGACAAGCAGTGCAAAGATTTTTTTCAATTTTTCAGTGCACCTCCTTCATGTGATTCTGAAGAGGCATACATAATGCCCAGGCTCCGATGGCATGCCTTCTAAAACACCATGTTCCGTGGGCCAGCATAACATGGGTGACCTAGGTTTGATTCCTAATCCAACCTAAAGCCCGTGTGCAATGATATGAACCTATAATCCCAGTGTCCTGGGAAGCCTGAGGCAGGAGGTTCATGCATTTGAGGCTGACCTGGGCAACAGAGCAAGATCCTGTCTGACAGAGCCCACCATTCCAGCAACTCAGGAGGCTGAGGGAGGAGGGTCCTGACACAGTGACATCTGTCTTAAAATAATAATAATAATAATAATAATAATAATAATATAAAAGAGGCATATACAAGGGATCCAGGTTTCACTGAATAAGGGACTGTTGAATCAAAGTTCAGTCAATCAACTAAGCAAAGTATTGGAGTCCCTGTTGTTGCTGAAAATAACACATTGATCTGAAGTTCTTTGTTAAGTGTGCTAATATTGATAAACTTGATGCAAATGCTGTATTTTACTTTCCTTGGCTTAATATCCTAAGAACATTTTCCATACATATTCTCCAAGTTTCTGCTAATAAAATTGAGACCAGCAGATACTGTAATAGTTACATTGCTGGACTCCCACCTGGCTGACCACAATTCGAATCCTGAACACGACAGATTAAAACTCACATCAGATGCAAGCGCAGGAGTGCCAAAGATCCCAAGAGGAGAATGGAGGGGAAAGGATTGTGGTGTGGACACCCTTCCCCAGGGGGTTATTTTTTTCTTTTGTCTCTCTGTACTCTATAATAAAAATCTCTCTTAAAAAATTAAAAATTAATTTTTAGGGAACCAGCAGTTAGCGTAATGGCTATGTCGCTGGATTCCCACGTAGTCGACCACGGTTCGTGTCCCGGACCCGGTGGCTTAAAACTCACGCCGGGTGCGTGTGCGTGCGTGCCCAAGATCCCGAGAGGAGAATGGAGGAGAAGGGATTGCGGTGTGACCATCCCCCCTGGGGGTGATTTCTCACTTTCTGTCTCTATGTCTCTCTCTGTCTGTCTGGCGAGCGCACGCGCCCTACAGTGAAAATCTCTCAAAAAAAATTAAAAATTAATTTTTAATTTCAGAAACCAGGTCCTATACTATGTCTAAGCGAACTCTTCACTGCTTAAATTTTTATATAAAAACTGACAATGCTGGGACCAGCAGATAGCATAATATTTACATTGCTGGATTCCCACATCGTTGAAGTTCTGGACTTGGCAGCTTAAAACTCACACCAGGCATGTGTGCATGCTTGCCCAAAATCCTGAGAGGAGAATGGAAGAGAAGGGATTGTGGCATGGCCATTACCTGGGATGGGGGGTGGTGTGTGTGTGATTTCTTGATTTCTGCGCTCTGGAGAGCTCACATACCCTATAGCAAAAATCTCTCTTAAAGAAAACCAAACAAACAAACAAGCAAACAATCTAACAATGCCATGCATTCAACATACATTATTATTTTCATCCATAATATCAAAATTGGGATCTGAATTTTATCTATAGCAGGCTTAGGGCTATTAGAGAAAATACGCAATTTTAGGACAATGCTCTGTGGTGTCTGACAATGACCTGCACTGAATAAAATCCGACTGATAGGTCAGCAGGTCACGTGGAGTTTGAGGTGTTGGGTCCAAGTGGGTGACTCAGGAGTTTGAGTCCTGGACATGCAGGCTTGAGAGTTACACTGTGAGCATTGGCTTGTGTGTCCAAAATTCTGAGAGGAAAACAGATTGTAGCATAGCTATCCCCCCGGGAGGGAGGGATGGGTCAGATTTCTCTCTCTCTCTCTCTCTCTCTCTCTATCTCTATCTCTATCTCTTTCTGGTAAGGTTACATGCTCTATAGTAAAAACTACAAAAACAAATAAACCAAAAGAGAAAGACATATTATTTCCACAATTTTTCTAATTAAGTCAAAGGCAGCTACCCTAACCTTCTTTTACTCACCGATAACCCAATTACGATGAAGTGCAGCAGACCCTGGGTTTCCCAAAGAGAAAGACAAGTGTCCTTATGTGCCTCATACCAGATAACCACAGAAAATAGCCTGATTGACTATTTTGCCATTGCATAATTTTGACTATTAGCTCCCAGTTTTTCACTAGCAATGAGAGCATCACTGCATTTAAACCCAGTTAGATCAAGTCACAAATCCTAGATGCCTGTCTTTGTGCTTTATTTACTGATCTCATTCCTGATACCAAGAACTCAGCCCCTGTGCAGTCAGGGAAAAAAAGAAATATTTCTGAAAAACCAGTAGATCCAGATGACTTAAGCATCGAAATTGTTTACAAAGCTTTTATAGTTCTGAAAGGTCAAATAGTACAAAAGATACTAGAAAAACAAAAGAGAAAAGGGCTTAAACCCAAATATCAAAAAGCTGTTACCAAATACAAGACTGAGTCTCTGGAGAACTGCTATTCCTTCTCATTTTCTTGGAATAACATAAAAGCTTTCTACCTTATTTTTAAAAAGCGTCTGCCTCTGAGTCAGATATTAGAGCTCTATACTGATTCCATAAACACTTTCACCAAGATGCTGGAACCCAAAGATATCCAAAGTTGCTCTTGGTTATCTGTTAGTGCTTTCAGCACCACCCAATGCCAGGCTGTATACAGTGAGAGTTGAAAGGAAAGGCTCTCCTTTCTTTCTTCCAATCTCGCTTCAATGCTGCCTACAAGTTAACATAACGGAGAGCTAGGGAGGGTTCAATTCATTTCCAGTTTTTTCCCCTAATGATAAAGAGTATATAGAGAATTGATGCACATAAGGAAAAAGAAACTATTTAGCACACAACAGAAAGTACTTAGCTTGGATACTATAAAATTTTTATTATATTTCTGATATACCAAAATATCCCCATAACATCATTTTCAGAGAGTACCATCTGGGTACTAGTATTACACAGGGGTATTTAAATTTCAGACCAGTTTAGTGGCTTTATGCAAATGCTACCAGATGAAATGGCTGATAGTACTTGCAGGAAAAGAGAATTAGCGAAGTCTAGTTGCCTTGTAACTTTAATCTAATGAAAGTTTCATTTCTTCAGGATTTTAGGTCCTGACAGGGTGAAGTAAAAACTTAGCCAGAAGGGCTAGCATATGGCGTTGTGGTTAAGGGTGCTGGACTCCCACATGGTGGACCATGGTTCAAGTCCTGGACTTGGTGGCTTGCTTTCTCCCTCTCTCTCTCTCTCCCCTCCCCTCTCTCTCTCTCCTCTCTCACTGTCTGGTCAAGTTAAAATAAATAAATAAATAATAAAATAATTACTTTAAAAAAAAAGAAAACTTAGCCAGAAAAAGAAGGCTCATCCTAAAATGTACTCATTTGTAGTACAATATACATACGTATTTTCAATAATGGGTCTAGCCACAAAGATTAAAGAAATAATCTTTAGCAGAAGTCTAGTCCATAAGGTTTGGACCAGCATCTTTACAGTGAAGTGAGTTGATAAGGGACACTAGGTTGGGGCACGGTGCAGCAGTGATGCACAGCTCTGCAATGCTGGATACAGATGGAAGATCAGGGTTCGGTTCCTAACTTGACCTGTATGTGCCCATGTGCCAGTGTGCCCATAATCCTGGCAGGCTGGAAAGGCTTAGGAGAATATCACAGTGTGAAACCTTGTTGAAAGTGCCCTCTGTCTTTTTCTCTCTCTATCTCATGAAAGAAAGAAAGAAACTTGAGCAAGAAAGAGAAAGACATTAGATTGGGTGCTCCAAAACTTACTTTTTTCAGATGATTTCTTGCTTTCTTCCTTCTGTCATCAGACATGCTTAAAAGAATGCTATGTCTCTAGTAGGAAATGAGGTCTTACAACTGCAACTGCAAGAAAAAACATAGCTGGTGGAAAAGAATGCTCACAGTGAAATTAATCAAGGCCCAGGCAATTAAAACTCTGAGAAACATGAATGTTTTTAGAGGGTAATGTTTCTTCTCATTGGTATTTCTTCTTAGAACCTAAGTTTGGGTGATCCTATGGAAGTCACATGAAGCTGAGAGAGCCTGGAGTTGCTGATATCTTTTTGTCCATTTATGTATGATAGCATACATGTGTGTGCAGGAGAGAGACAGTGAGAAGCACCCTCCACGAGAGCTGGTCATGCCGTGATTCTCTTCCTCCAGCCCATCAGATCTTGGGCACTTGTGTGTGCCTAGTATTTTTCAGACTGACCCAGCCAGACATTCAAACCGCAGTTGCCATGTGGTCTGGCTTCTCTTGAGCAGCATGACTGTTGTGTCATGAAGCCGACCCCTGGAGCATCTACAACAAGTTAATCAACTTCTCAAAGGAAGACTTCTCACAATTTAGTTTAAGTCCATAAGTCATGGTTTTTGGACAGCTGACACAGACTGACTAGTATTCCAAAGTGGCCAAACCCAAGAAGCATTGTTTTAGTTTATTGTTGTTCATTTTCGTTTTACATGGTCTCTGTATATTTTGCTCATTCCAAATAACTCTGTGCCTTAGCTGTGGTCTATGACTGACTGAAGCAAGAATGAATCAGAATGTAGTGTTTATTGGGGTCTGGGTCCATTTGCTTTTACTGGCAGAATGGAAATAGAATTCAGATAATATATTTCTACATTATGTAAGACATTTTCTAAATTTACTTTTGTGAACTCAGTTACTCTTACAATTTTGGAAAAGTGGGAGACATGAAAAACAAGATTGAATGAATCAAATTTAGTTACACGGCAAGACCCGTTCCTTGTTTAATACATAAGAGAGTTTTTTTTGTTTTTAGGCCTTAGCCATAGGGTGTGTATACTGCTGGAGAGAAACAGAGAGAAAAAGTGGGAAATCAACCCCCGAGGGGGATGGCCATGCCACAGGGCGTTTTCCTCCATTCTCCTCCTGGGATACACCCAACATGATTTTTTTTTTTCTTTTTAAAAAAACAGTTTTATACTTTTTTAATGATTAAAAATTTTTAAAATTTACATTTAATCACTATACAACTTTACAGGGTAAAACATGGTTTTCCCCAGCATAAATATAGTGCATGTTAGTTAAGTCAAAGACATCACCATATATATTATAATCAGCAGATAACTTTTCATTTTTGTGTCTATTAATGTGTTGTTTATTTCCCTGAACCATTCCCACCCACCCTCTGTTACCCCTCCTTATAGTGTCTCTAGTATCTATTGTTGCCCTCCCTGCTATACCTTTCAATCTTTCAGTTTCTGCTATAGAACACAGGCATTTGGTATATATATTGAGCAGAGACATACAATGTCAGTGTTTCATAATCTGGTTTGTTTCACTTAGCATTAAATCTTCTATATTCATCCACTTTGTTTCAAATGCCAGCTTCTCTTTTTTTATGACTGAGTAGTATTCCACAGAGTGTATGTGCTAAATTTTTCCATCCATTTGGGATGATTCCACATCCTAGCTATTTTTGTCTAGATAATGTGTCCAGAGAAGACAGTGTGGTGTTGAGGTCCACAATTTGTGTTGCATTCCATATTTCCCTTTATATCTAACAATCTCATTCATGCATTTGGGTGCTCCAATGTTGGGTGTATAGATATTTATGTGTCTTCTTGGTGAATTAGCCAGTTTAGTACTACATAGTGTCCTTCTTTGTCTTTTCTTACACTTTCGTCTTGAGAGTCTGATATCAGTATCATGACTCTAGCCCTTCATGGAATATTTTTTCCAGCCTATAATTTTGAGTCTATATATGTCTTTATCACTGAGGTATGTTACTTATAAGCAGCATATAGATGGACCCCGTTTTTAATCCCTACAGCCAGTCTGTGTTTTTTAATTGCATAATTTAATCCATTAACATTCCACTTTATTATTGGTATTTGTAAAATTATCCCTGCCATTTTTGTTATCTATTTTCTTGTTTGTTTCTGTTCTCTTTTCTTTGTGTTTATCCTTCCTTGGTTTTCCTGATAATAGTACTTTCTTCAGCACTTCTTGAAGAGCTTGTCTAATGTTGGTGAATTCTTTCAGTTTTTGTTTATATGAGAATGATTTTATTTGTTCTTCCCATATAAAGAATTATTTTTCCAGGTATAGTATTCTTGGTTGAAATTGTTTTTCTTTTAGTGTTTTGTATACATCTTCCTATTCTTTTCTTTTCTGTATTGTTTCAGTTGAGAGGTCTGATGTTAGGCTAATTGAATAAACTTCATAGGTAACAATACTTCTCTCTTGCCATTTTTAGAATATTGTCTTTGATTTTTACCAATCTCGCTATGATGTACCAGTGGGAGAATCTTTCTATGTTGATTCTATTTGGAGTTCTTTTTATCCTGGGTCTGAATTCTTCCTTGTTCCTCTAGATTTGGAACATTTTCAGATAGTATTTCATGGGAGAGGGTTTCCATACCTTTACAAACTTTTATACCTTCTGGAATAGCAATTATATGTATATTTGGGCATTCTGAGTATCCAAAATTTCTCATATGTTATCCTCACTTTCTTTTGATGTTCTTTAATTCTTTTTTATGATTTGGTTTACGTTGGGGACTTTGTATTCAAGGTCAGAAATTTTATCTTCTGCGTGGTCCAATCTGCTATTAATGCTTTCTAGGGAGATTTTAACTTCTTGTATTTTATTCTTCATTTCCAGGAGTTCTGTGTGATTCTTTTTTATGATGGCTCTTTATGGGATTCCTCCTACATGTTCTGAAATGATCTTCTCATTTCCTGGAATTATCTGTTCTCTCTTGCATCTCATTGAATTATGCTACAATGAATGTTCAGAATGCTTTCTGACATTTCTGTGAATTCTTTCATGTTATTTATTGTTGGTGAGGGGTCACTGTGTTCTTTTGGGGGAGAGTTATTTACTTGTTTTCTAATGTATTTTTCTGCCTCTGCACTATTTTTTGGTCACCTGATGCACTATTCACTTCTTTCTATTCACAGGAAAATAGTCTATATTATTGGAGAAGGCAATATCATCCTTAGATACCAGGTGTGATTCTGTTAGAGAACTGTGTATTCCAAATCAGAGCAGACATGTTTATATAGGTAGCTTGAGGTGGTTGGCTCCTCTACCAAACTTAACGTTTCTGATGAGCTGATGATGAAGAGGGAAAGCTTGCTGCCCAAGAAGCAGGCCCTACAGCAGCACAGCCTAAATACAAATTTAGTGAGGGGGTTAGGGGCAATACATGCAGGAGAAACCAGAACCAATGTCTCCTGATGGGCATTCAAGAATCCAGAAGCAGGCTGGGTGGCAGCGCAGTCAATTGGCCCTCAGTCTCAAATACAAGCCTCGCCCACCATGTTTTTTAAACTGCCAAGTTCAGGACTCAAACCACAGTCACCCATGTGAGAGTCCAGTACCTTAACCACCACATAACCTGTTAGTCCCAGTACATAAGAGGGTTTTAATTTATATACATGCGTGTATTTGAACAAGTATTGTGAATCAACTCTCTTTTATACGTATTACCACATTTCTTTTATTGTAGAAATTGTTGGAATAGACAAGGTTTATGTTATCTCTACTCATCTAAGATGTTTTAAGAAGCAAATCATTAACTCATACTTATTACTATTTTCTCGTGGACACTGTAACTAGAACAGGGAAGATTAATAAAGAGAAAAGATATTCTGAGCCAGGGTTTTCACATTATTCTTCAGATTAAAATAATTCCACTATCCTTTGCTATAACAGAAACAAATTGATTGAAGATGGTAATAAAGTAGGGTTGAAGTTCTCATCTTATAAACAAGTGATATTGTGTTATGTTTATTATTCTCCACAGTCAACTTTTTGCAAATTCTTTATGGTGTAAAGTAGCTTAGTACATTTATTTCCTCCACATATCATATATAAGCAATATGATTTTGTTTATGATTTACAAAGTGCTAATTCATTTTAAGCAAAAATAGGTAAATATTATAAATCTGAGTCTTATGGAATAAGAAATTTTTTTTGCATAACATTATTAATTACAAAGGATCTTCACAACACTAACTTAGTTAAATGACTGTGATAGGTCATGCTAGTTTGCTGATAAGGAAACTGGAACTCAAAAGCTCAGAGTTACTTATGCCAAGATTATGCACCCAACAAAGTTAGAGCTGGAGTTTAAACCTGGTCTTGTTACTCTAAAGTTAATATTAATCCTACCACACTAAATGTTCATAACCATGTGAAAGGTAAAAGAGTTGACCCTCTACTCTAGCTTCAGTTTCTCATCTAATTTCCACGGTGATAACAAAAACAAATTAGGATACCTCTTCTTCCAACTGAGAACATTTTAAAAAGTGCTCTTTTATTGGCATAATTGTTGTGTTGCTGGACTCCCACGTAGTTGACTGTGGTTGAGTCCCAGATCTGGTGGCTTAAAATTCTCCCAAAAGGAGAATGAAGGAGAAGAGATTGCAGTGTGGCCATTTCCCCCCTGAATAGGGGGAATTCTTGCTTTATCTCTCTCTGTCTCTCCAATGACCATGCATGCTCTCTAGCAAAAATCTCTCAAAAAACAACAAAAAAGTGCTCTTTCAGAAGTCAGAAGTATTTATCTAAGATTTGACAGCTAGTTCAATTAGTATTTTTGTCTGATATAAAAATTTTGTAATGTTTCATGTGGTACCACTTTGAATTTTGACTGAAATAATCCTTTGATTTTTTTCAGGTCACAAATTAAAATACTACCTATTTAAACATAATACTTTTGAAACTTAAGCATTTTTTTTTGAGGACAGAAAACTATTTTCTTTTTATGATAAATTTTATACGTAATTGTCATGGCTTTATTTTGAAGGAAAAAAAAAATCATGGAACCCAGTATCAACTCTTAGATAAAATTGGTTGCTTTTATTTTTAGTGCATAATAAAGAAATAAAAATTGTTATTACTGTAGGACTGTGACAAAGACAATAGAGATTACTCATAAAATACTAGGAAATGTCACCCATATGGTACAATTTTAAGTTCCACCAATGACTCACATAGAAAGTGAATTTGTCCTATTTTTCCTTCTATTTCTCAGAAACAGTAATTGATGTTATTTTCATTCATTGGACAAGGATACCTACTTAGCTAGTGACTGGTGATAGAAATATTTACTCTTATAAAACATACCAAAATACTCTAATTTATAGTTAAAATATGAATAAGAACTGTATCATTACTGTTAGCATTACAAACTTAAGATTAGGCAGTATTCTTAGGATTAAAGCGATTCCAAGTGGAGACCCTGAAAATCTAAATAAACAAGATACTGAGGCCAGCAGGCTGTGTTTGTTAAGATGCTGCACTCCTACCCAGCCAACCATGGTTAAGTCCTGGGCCTGGTGGGTTAAAAATCACTCCAGGTGTGTGTGCATGCATGCCCAAAATTCCAGGAGGAGAATGTAGGAGAAGGGATCTTGATGTGGTCATCCCCCTGGAGGATGACTTCTCACTTTCCTTCTCTCTATCTCTCCTTAGAGTACACGGGTCTTATAGCAAAAAAAAAAAAAAAAAAAAAAAAAAAAAAAAAAAAAAAAAAAAACCCCCTTTTTAAAAAATAAGAAAAAAAAAAAAAAAAAAAAAAAAAAAAGGAACGAACAAAATACAGCCCATTTTGTAAAAGTTTTAGGTTTCACATATTTTTTCTAAAAACTAATATATAGAGTATAAATTTTCTCATTGCACCTTCAAATTTAGGTGACAATATAGTATTTTCTAAATGTGAAGGAGCCTTGCAAGCTGTCTGTTCCATAAGGCAAGGAACCTTCTGTTAGAGGCACCTCACTGTCTAATACAGGAAACATGAGCAACTGAAGAAAGTGAAAACGCTTACTAAAATTTTTCGCTTTCACAAGAAAATTGCCTTTCATCTTTAGTTTTTCACCTCACACTAGAGTCCATACATTATTTCTAGTTTTAAAAGTTACACATTTTTAAAAGGTTATGTATTCTGAAATCTTCTAGAGTCACATCAGTGTAAAAGACATTTGTCTTTCAGGCCTTCTTCTGTGTCATGTTTAATAAGTAAACCTGGAGTTTTAAGTTTGTTTGTGATATCACCATTAGTGATTTGATAACAGTTTCTGAAAAACACTTTATTTTGGTTTCTAAAAGTTTATAAAACAAACTTTATCATTTCATTTTTAGAAATAATACATATTTAGTAACCAGAATGTTACCTTATAAGAAAACATGAGGAATTTACCATCTAGGATACTGGAACCCAATGAGCAACACACCTTCTACAACACTGACGGTGATTATCTTAAGTTTCTTCCTTTCTTCTCAGTACAATGTTCTATGCTTTGTGATAAAACTGGGATTCAAAACAGATGGGGTTTTACCAGTCATCACCAGCATTTCTATACAAACTTGAATATCCAATGCTTGCTGCTCTCATAAGCAAAACATATTAATGATATGCATGAACATTTTTCTACTCAAATGGATCTTTATGTGGGAAAATGAAATTCTGAAGTGAATTTTTCCTAACTTCTCAGACTACTACCCAGTGTAAGAAATATATTAGAATCCATATATGCATCTATATATTTGTGAAACCAAATATCTTAACACAGTTTCTAGCTTTTCCACATGAGAACCTTTCTAAAGATTTCTATTGTAGTCTTTTAAGATTTTTTTAATGACATTTAAATACTGAATTAGTTTCAGAATCCAATGACTGCATAAGGTCCTATCAAAACATTTTTTCCAGTGTTCACATCACATTGATCAATAATTGTCGAGTTAAATATTTTAAATATCATTTTCATTTGCAAAATTTCTAAATTTTTATACTATCTCCACTGCTAATGTCACCCCAAACTTAATTTAGAGTTATAAATGCAGGAGGGTTTTTGGTTTGTTTGCTTGTTTTTTTAGTTTTTGCCATTGATCACGTGTGTTCTCTGGAGAGGAGAAAGAGAAAGGGAAAGTGAAAAATAACCTCCAAGTGGTGATGGTCACATTGCAAACCTTTCTCCTCCATTCTCTCTGATTTGGGGCATGCATGAACGTGTGTATGGTATGATCTTCAGGCCACTGGGTCCAGGACTCAAAGCATAGTTGGCCTAATGGGAATCTAGCCACTTTAAGCACCATGCCACCTGTGGACCCCCAGGAGGTTATTTTTAATCATTAAATTTTTCTCACATTTTCATGGAGAGTTAATGTGAGTTACTATTTTAGCATGTGCTATTAATACATCATTTTTAAGAAAACAGTATAGACAGCAATCTGTCTGATAAAATGTTCACAAAGAACACTAAAGCATTCTTTCATAGCTAGCGTAGAAGTTATGTTTTCTGGAGACACAATATAATTAAGGACGATACAGTTATGTTTTCCCATTCAGTGCCTAAATAAACCTCTAATTTTCTTCAAAATAAATTCAAAGAGTACCAAGCTTAACTATATTTATTACATATATGGAACAGTTAAGACTTTGGACTATGAGAACAATTCTATGTGAATGAATACTAGGCTTTTGACTTTCTAATAGTCCTAGAAACTAA
>NW_006159700.1:5569254-5591971 GCF_000334495.1 Tupaia belangeri chinensis
ACATACATAAATGAAGGCATTCTGTGGCTAGTGAGATTTTAAAATCTGGCAGAAATTTTCAGAAAACCAACTATCAAATTTAGCTTTGAAATTTAGAAATTTATATTTGCTTGTTGCATAAACATTTTTAAATGTAATTGCTAAATTATCCCACAAAAAGCCAATTTTGAGCTTTATGTAAGTCACATTTTATCAAAGTATACTGCTACAAATATCTGAATCATTAATGAAAATGAACTGAATGCTAATTTAACCATGGTTTTACTTATAATTAAGTATGGTAAAGCCTACTCATTTCTATTGAAATACTAAACCTTGACAATTTGTTCAAATAACTGTACAGACTACACACCAAAAATATCTATCTAAATGAGTTACATAAAGGTATTTAATTCATTAATTTTAGTACAGTTCATCTGAATATTTTAGTAGGTGCTAAAGGAGGCAACTACAAATAGAAATAGCAATGCCTAAAAGGAAAACAGGGAACTCTGAATTATGATTCAATTTTTCTACACAATAAGAGTTGACAAGTGCCCTTAGTCATCATTTTACACTATTACTTGGATACTTTCACTTATTTTAATGATTTCACTGGTATTATTTATTCTAAAGTATAGTCCTAAGAGAGCAATACCTAATGTAGTGAATATAAATATAGAAGTATAATAAAATATGACTATTTCACACAGATATCTCCAACTTTCAAGATAAATATTTTTTTAAATGTTTTTCTATGTAAAAATGCATCATGACTTCCCCAATGACCCCATAATTTCACAATTTTTTTTTTGAGAGATTTTTTTCGATAGGGCACATTTGCTTGCCAGAAAGACAGACAGAGAGAGAGACAGAAAGCAAGAACTCACCCCTTGGGGGGATGGCCATGACACAATCCCTTCTCCACCATTCTCCTCTTGGGATCTTGGGCACACACACACGTGCCCGGCGTGAGTTTAAGCCACCACATAAGGGACTCGAACTGCAGTCGACTACATGAGAGTTCAGCAACATAGCCATTACACTAACTGCTGGTCCCTAATTTCACAATTTTAAAGAAAGATGATGGAACCAGTAGGTGGCTTTGCAGTTAAGGTGCTGGACTTCCACACATACAACCACAGTTTGAGTCCTGAACTAGCAACTTAAAAGCCATGCTGGGCCTGTGTCCATGTATGCCCTAAATCTGAAGGGGAGAGTGGAGGAGAAGGGATTGTTGAGTGGCTATCCCTTCTTGGGGGTGATTTCTCACTTGCCCTCTCTTGCGTGCACCCTATGGCAAAAGCCTAAATTAATTAATTAATTAACAAAAAGATGATTTTGAGAGGCTGGTAATACTAGCTTCAATTTTAAGTTAGAATTCATTTATTCATTTAAAAAGGATCATAATATATATGGTAATATCTATAACTGGACAGATATGTACTGCATTCATGCTAGAAAATTCATTTTTCATGCTATAATGATAGACAGTAATTGACTGTATAAACACACATAAATAAAAATAGAAATATTACTATCTCTTACATATACCTTAATCCCTTTACACTGTAGGTTTTTTATCATTAAAACAAGTGAACAAAAATGTACATGTGAAAAAAATTTTCATCCACAGAACTTAGCAGAAACATAGTTAGGACTGATGATTGCTATTTCATAGCCAAGAATCTAAAGACAGGTAGATGTGATTTTTCTAAATTCTTTTTCCTCTTCTTTCTGATTGGAACTCAAAGAATGACCTTATAAGTCACATGTGCATCAAAAACATCTGTGACAATTCCTATTACCTGGGAATTTTATTCTAGGAATGTATCCTTTGGAAATATGAAGAGAAGTGTACTTAAATTATACATGAGGGGATCTGTTGAAGCATTGTTAATTAGGAGGAAAGTCATACAGCTGAGAGGTGGTTTTTGTTTTTTGTTGTTTTTTTGTTTGCTCGTTTTTGTTTTTGAAATGGAGCGCATGTGCTTGCTAGAAAGACAGAGAGACAGAAAGCCAGAAATCACCCCCAGGAGGTGATGACCACACCACAATCCCTTCTCCTCCATTCTTCCTGAGAGGTAGTTTTCACTCCACAGAATAGTACAGTAATCTCTTTCTTGTATAAATAACTTTTTTAAAATAAAGCACACAGTTTCCTAGATTGATCTTAAATTAATTATGGAATTAGCATTTTCAAAACAAAACTTGAAAACTGAGATTTTTTTGTTTTAGTTTCGCTTAACTTTCCCAAGACTCAAAATTAAATCTCATTTGTCTCAAAAATTATAAAAATTGACAATTAAATTAGAAGAATTTGTTCCAATTTAATTCACTTATTCAAGAAACATCTATCTGTTGAGGATTTATTACTTTATGAACACTGTGTTAAAATTGAAGATAAAACTTAAAAAAATGAGAGTAACACCGAGACAGCAAACTTGTGAGGGCTTCCAATAGAAATGACAAGAAAGGTGATTTTTTTCTTTTTGTCTTCCTTGATTATTTTTTCTATAGGTACATTATTTGATTTTGGAATATAGTAGACACTCTTAGAACTGCATATAATTTCAACTGTATGTACAGTGGAAGAGCTGCCATGTTTTTATATTAAATAAAAACTATACTATATCCTTTGAAGTATGCCATAATAAAATCTCTGCCTACCTTTAAAATAAAAGCATCCATACTGCTCTGGGAAAGCTATGTAATAAAATATTTTGCACAAACATATAAAGAACTAAAATATAGTATATACTTAGGGTAAATTGCTGATGTCTTTGATTCACAAAAACCGGATTTTCCCCTAATGTAGTTCACTTTACAACCAGATTTTTATTTGCGTATTCTTCTCAGGAATAAGGATCCATCCATATAGAGAAAATATGCCTATTCTCTTTTTTTCCCCAAATTTTTACCCCATCTGTACACAGCTGAATGAGCTGAGAAGAGTTAAAAGCATATTTTAGGAGATACAATACAAGAAGGCACATGCCTTTTAACCACGTACCAGCATTTTGTTCTGTCTTCTTCTTTCTTCTTTCTCCTTCTTCCTTCCTTCTTTTCTTCCTTCCCTTCCTTCCTTCCTGATTGCACACAGTAGAAATTCTTGCTCTAATTCTAAAAAAGCATCACAATATATTTTCTGTTATGAAACATGATAGGAAAGGACTAGAACAGCTGAAGCATTATAAATGGGGGTGGACGGTGAGGGCAGATGGATGTGAGAGAAAATTATAAGCAAGGACCATGTAGAACATGAACTTAACTTTATGGTAGAACTTTATGCTAACAGTGATGGAAAATAAATGAGTTTTATTTAAGTGAGGGATGAGATCACTTAAAATGTGTTCAAAATTTTTCTAGTTATAATTGAATAATATTTTTAAAATATTAAGAGTATGTGTGTGTGTGTATATATATATATAAATGAATATATTTAAAATATTAATACACACACACACACACATATTTATATTGGGACCAGCAAATGGTATAATGATTACATTGCTGGATTCCACATTTTCGACCACTATTCAAGTCCCAGACCTGGTGGCTTAAACACACAGCAGGCATGCGGGTGTGCATGTCTGAATCCTGAGAGGAGAATAGAGAAGGGATTACAATGTGGCCATCCCCTCGGGGATGATCTTGCATTCTGTCTCTCTGACAAGTGCACATACCCTATAGAGAAAACACTTAAAAAAAAAAAAAGTAACTATATAGAACTCTCCATTCTTAAGTATCATTTTTAAATAATTTTTAGGCCAGTCTCATATTATAGCAGTATAGCCCTGTGAATAGGGAACTGGATCCCACATGATTGACATGATTGACCATGATTCATATCCTGGGCCCAGCTGTTTGAAAATCATGTCAGACTTATGTCCTGAAAGGAGATTGGAGAGGAATTGTGGCATGGCCATCCCCTCTGGAAGGTGGGGAGGATTTCTTTCTTTGTGTGTCTCTCTGATGAGCACACATTGCTTATAGCAAAAAAGAAAACCAAACGAAACTTTAATTACGGAGTACTTATAGGCTCATAGTAAAATTAAGGGAAAAGCACAGAGTTGTCATATACCACCTACTTCCACACACGTACAACTTCTGCTATTATCAAATCTTGCACCAGAGTGCATATTTGATATAAATGATAAACCTTCATTGACACAATTTTATCGACCAAAGTTCAAAAATATTCAGTTTTAGTCTATCATATTAATATTTTATGTTACCTTTTTATCATTCCAAATCCATAATGCCCTCTAGCCGTGTTTAAAAAGCAAATACTGTTCATTTCATAGGTGAATTTGCACCACCAATTGAGAATATGCAGCTTAGACTAGGTAGCTTTAAAGTCTATTAAAAAAGGAAATTAAAAAAATTATTTAATTTTATTCATTTACTATTATTCTTCAATTTGACCAGAGAGAGAGAGAGAGAAAGAGAGAGGGAGAGTGAGAAAGCAAGCCTCCAAGTCCAGGACTTGAACCATGGTCAGCCATCTGGGAATCCAGCACCTGAACCACCATGCCACTTGACGGCCCCAAAAGGAAATTTATTTTTTTTTTTAACAGAAGCATGAAACCAATAAGTGAATGGGCTTCAAATATGAATATTTTGGGAAGGCATATTGTACCTTAAAAATGTTCATTCTCTCCTCTCCCCAGAGATACCAGCTCAACAAGTGAATCAATTTCCTTAGAGAGAAATTTAGAAATTAGTTAATAGTTTGTTGTACTCCAATTAAGTGCAAAACTGGTAACGAGCTAGCCAGTAGAAACAGCACATTGAAAGGATCATACATCTGGGACCAACAGTTGGCATAATGGCTATGTCGCTAGAGTCCCATGTAGTTGACCGCAGTTCGAGTCCCAGACTCGGTGACTTAAACTCACGCCAGGCGCATGTGCATGCATGCCCAAGATCCCGAGAGGAGAATGGAGAAGAAGGGTTTGTGGCATGTCCATCCCCCCAGGGGGTGATAGATCACTTAAAATGTGTTCAAAATTTTTCTAGTTATAATTGAATAATATTTTTAAAATTTTAAGAGTATGTGTGTGTGTGTATATATATATATAAATGAATATATTTAAAATATTAATACACACACACACACACATATTTATATTGGGACCAGCAAATGGTATAATGATTACATTGCTGGATTCCACATTTTCGACCACTATTCAAGTCCCAGACCTGGTGGCTTAAACACACAGCAGGCATGCGGGTGTGCATGTCTGAATCCTGAGAGGAGAATAGAGAAGGGATTACAATGTGGCCATCCCCTCGGGGATGATCTTGCATTCTGTCTCTCTGACAAGTGCACATACCCTATAGAGAAAACACTTAAAAAAAAAAAAAGTAACTATATAGAACTCTCCATTCTTAAGTATCATTTTTAAATAATTTTTAGGCCAGTCTCATATTATAGCAGTATAGCCCTGTGAATAGGGAACTGGATCCCACATGATTGACATGATTGACCATGATTCATATCCTGGGCCCAGCTGTTTGAAAATCATGTCAGACTTATGTCCTGAAAGGAGATTGGAGAGGAATTGTGGCATGGCCATCCCCTCTGGAAGGTGGGGAGGATTTCTTTCTTTGTGTGTCTCTCTGATGAGCACACATTGCTTATAGCAAAAAAGAAAACCAAACGAAACTTTAATTACGGAGTACTTATAGGCTCATAGTAAAATTAAGGGAAAAGCACAGAGTTGTCATATACCACCTACTTCCACACACGTACAACTTCTGCTATTATCAAATCTTGCACCAGAGTGCATATTTGATATAAATGATAAACCTTCATTGACACAATTTTATCGACCAAAGTTCAAAAATATTCAGTTTTAGTCTATCATATTAATATTTTATGTTACCTTTTTATCATTCCAAATCCATAATGCCCTCTAGCCGTGTTTAAAAAGCAAATACTGTTCATTTCATAGGTGAATTTGCACCACCAATTGAGAATATGCAGCTTAGACTAGGTAGCTTTAAAGTCTATTAAAAAAGGAAATTAAAAAAATTATTTAATTTTATTCATTTACTATTATTCTTCAATTTGACCAGAGAGAGAGAGAGAGAAAGAGAGAGGGAGAGTGAGAAAGCAAGCCTCCAAGTCCAGGACTTGAACCATGGTCAGCCATCTGGGAATCCAGCACCTGAACCACCATGCCACTTGACGGCCCCAAAAGGAAATTTATTTTTTTTTTTAACAGAAGCATGAAACCAATAAGTGAATGGGCTTCAAATATGAATATTTTGTGAAGGCATATTGTACTTTAAAAATGTTCATTCTCTCCTCTCCCCAGAGATACCAGCTCAACAAGTGAATCAATTTCCTTAGAGAGAAATTTAGAAATTAGTTAATAGTTTGTTGTACTCCAATTAAGTGCAAAACTGGTAACGAGCTAGCCAGTAGAAACAGCACATTGAAAGGATCATACATCTGGGACCAACAGTTGGCATAATGGCTATGTCGCTAGAGTCCCATGTAGTTGACCGCAGTTCGAGTCCCAGACTCGGTGACTTAAACTCACGCCAGGCGCATGTGCATGCATGCCCAAGATCCCGAGAGGAGAATGGAGAAGAAGGGTTTGTGGCATGTCCATCCCCCCAGGGGGTGATTTCTTGCTTTCTGTCTCTCTGTTTCTGTCTTTCTGACAAGTGCATGTGCCCTATAGCAATAACCTCTCAAAGAAAAAAAAGAAAGAAAGAAAGAGAAATAAGAAAAATTCTGCCAGGCACATGTGTGTGACTAAAATACTAGGAGGAGAATGGGGAAGGGATTGAGGTATGACCATCCACCCTGGGGAGGGGGGATGGTTTCTCACTTTCCCTTTCTCTCTCTCTCTCTCTCCAGCAAGCACACATGCCGTATGGCAAAAACCAAAAATAAATAAATAAATAAATAAATAAATAAATAAATAAATAAATAAATAAATAAATAAATAAATAAATGAAAGCTCTAAAAAATGTAACATGTGGATGAACCTTGAGGACACACTACTAAGAGAAATAAGCTAGTTCCAGAGGACAAATATGCCATCATTTCACTTATATTATATATCTAAGATAGTCAAAATCACAGAAGCAAAGTACAATGACGGTTGCCAGAGACTAAGGAGAGAGAGGAATTAGGAGTTAATGTTCAATGGGTATAGAATTTCATTTATAACAATTGAAAAAATTCTATTGATCTGCTGTATAGCAAAGAACATGATGTTAATTATATTGTACTGTACAATTAAATTATATTAAGAAGATATAGTTCATACTATGTATTTTTTATAGCACAATAAAAATCTTATGTTTACTTTATAGCCCCTTATATTACTTTCTTTGAATCATCATTGATTATACCTAAAGAGAACTAGCTAATATTTGTACTCTCAAATATGTCACTTATACTTAGATTTTCTAAATCAGATTTCACTCTCCTAGATTTATCTCTTTAACTCTAACTTCACCTACTTTCTTCTTACCAATGTCTGTTTCTATTTCTTTTTTAGTTAACCTGAGCAGCTGTTTCAATCTATTTTCACCCACTTTTCTTTCTCTTAGCTTTTGTTATGATTTTTCACTAACATGGATCTCTTTTCACATTATTTTGTAGTCTATTCTCATATTTTATACTATTATAAGGTTTGTCTATTATCAGACTTTTATTTCATTTTATAAGCTATAGAATAACTTTTGCCCATTTCACACAAAATATATTTCTGTCAGGAACTGAAATTGGGCTCACATATATTGTCAGTCTTAACTAAGGAATTGTTTTCTCTTATTTATCTTTTAAAACTTACGATATGAATTGAACCATTAATTGACTAAAAAATGTATTAAAAATCAGGAAAAATATGTCTATTAAATGCTTACCAATGTTATCTAAAATGTCATCACTGAAAATTTAGGAAAGAAAGTTACCAAAGATAAAGGTCTAGTGATAAAATTACCACTTACTATTTCTACTCACATATTCAATACATTTTGTCTCTAGCAAACTCCCTTTCCTTCCCCTCACTAACGTGCCCTCAGCCACTAAGAAAAGGTAGTGGTGGGGGTTTGAGTGATAGAAGTATAATGTGGCTAAATATTGAAAGAACCAGGAGGACTCAGCCCTGCACTATCACAAGGAAACAAATGCCCAAAAAGATAAGAAAATTCTATGAGAAAGCAGTAGGAAGAACCAGAGAAAACAGTCTGAGCAACAGAATAGCACCAGAAATCATACTTAATGGGAGGAAGTAGGCATGGCTTTTTAGAGGTAATTAATAAGAATTTGAGAACTTCTGAGTTATTGAGTTTGGAAATGATATTTTATGGAGTAAAACTTAGAAGCAGTTATTATGAATAATTTTTCCCTCCCAAAACTTCTCACTGGGCTTTTTAAAAATTATTATTATTTAGTTAGTTTTTATTTACTTGAGGGCAATAGTACTAGAGAAGAAGTGACAGAGGAAGAGAGAGAGCCCTCTCCCAGGGAGAATGGCCAAGCTCATTCCTTCTCCACTTTCTTGTTAGAATTTTATGCACCTGCTCACACAGTATTGGCAGTATGGTTAAATAAAATCAGACATATAAGTACCTACCTCTGGATAAACACTCAACAATAGCAGCAGCAGCAACTTTACTGTTATTATGATTACTACATACATATGTACACAAAATATAATGAAAGGACTTTAAAAAGTTTATGAAAAAATAGAATTAAAGTCTACATTTATTTGGCACAAAAATTTTGGAAATCCATACATAGTTTTTTTTCATAATATATATTTTCATGAAAATTTTGAAGATCTGTCACATATACAAATGTTTTGATAGATGTAAAGCACTTAACAAATGTAAATTATTAGTATCATTTTATATTATTCAGCCATAAATAGAAAGATGATTATGTGCTTCATCTTCAATTTGCTTAAATATTCTAAAGAGATTTTAAGAAATTATATTAATTGAATTCTCTGTTTAGTAATTATTGACACTTCAGTGAGTACAAGATGTGTCTGGAAAGTGCCTTACAAAGCGTATCTCTAGACCAAACCTATAGAAATTTAGATAAACCTGATTTCTATGGAACTAAAATAACTTTTATTTCTGAAAAATTACAAAGTAATTGTTCTATAGGTATCCACAGACCTCAGTCACAGAATTACATAAAACAACATGTAAATTTCTACAAAAGTATATTCTTCAGTATGTTTCAGAATCATACAAAATCCAACAATGACAGTTAAAGAAGTACCTGTAGCACAAATAGAATTCTCTAGAATAGGTCAAGCACATTTGTAAATATAAAGAGCATATAAGAATCCTGAAATTCTAATACTTGTGATCTCATTTGAAAGAGAAGATATACAAAAAGGAATCATATGCAATGCAAGATGGTATAAAATGGAGTGCTAATTTTGATATAAATAGGTAATAAATTACATAATGTGCACAACCAATACTCTGAAATTAAATTAACTTTTTTTTCTTTTAACGACTGCTATTTATTGGCATAGAAACAATTTAAACATTCAACAAAGGCAATCTGTGTTTCTTTCAAAAATATGTATGGGATAGGAATTTGTTTGAAGTAGCTCTACATATATTAAGAAATGGTTGATGTCTGAAACAGGATATCTGAATTGAATAGCCAGTTTTCATAATTATTTCAAAACTTAAGCATACAATATCTCAAATGGCACTTCTTAATAATCATATAATTTCAGATCTATAAATTAATTTAGTTTTGCCTACCTAGATATCAGTGTATTAATAGTATTGTAATGTCATCTGCTATATGTCCAGAAGACAGGTTACTTTATCTTATTCATAATTTTTTTCTTTTTTATTTGTTTAGTTATTTATTTTTGCATTTTTCCACATTTACTTTACATATCAAAAATTTTTGCTCATACTCCATAGTTCTTGACAGTGAATAACTTTTGAAATTTCAAAATACTGAATTTTAAAGATAATGTTCAAAATATCCTTATAATTTTGTATAGTTTTGTTTGTGACTCTATTTCAACAGAAACAGTATGGTTTTAAATATTTTTGAGAACATATTTACATGTCAACTACTCAAATTGTTGAAAAGCAAATGCCTAGCACATAAGTCACACATAAACCTTCTCAATTGAACCCCTCCTACCAAGTATTCTGTGATATACCATCTGCTAGCAAAGATCAGTCTCTTTTTCTTCCTTCAAAGTCTTTCTCAAGATAATCCTCCTGTGTGGTTTGCTCTTTTGCAATCTCTAATGATTATAACGGTGGGCTGGAAAATTCTAGGTTATTTTATGTTATAAATTCTTTCATATATCTCCTCTAATTCTTTCTGCCAGGCAGAATTATTTATGATGCCAGGCCATCTTTCTAAGAGCTTCTGTTAGCTTACTTGAGATCCACCTTAGTTCCATAGTTTTCTGATTACTCTTCAGATATGACATTCCAGTCAAAGCCCTGTCTAATTATGAATATTTTCCAATTTCTGACTCAAAATGCAAAAAGCATTATTGAACTTATGCAAATAACCCTCCTGTCACAAAATAACAATACTCCTAAATATTTTCCAATTCCAGAGTGGTCAGGAAGGAAGAAAAGTTTATGTTTCCATTTAAACAAACAAACAAGAAAAATATTTTAATAAATTGCTGAACCTATAAACAACTCAAAAGAAAGTAAAATCCTTAAGTTGGGAAAACAAAGTAAAGTAAAAAAAAAATAGTATCAGTAATGTTTCTCTCTCAAAAGTAATAAAATTCTATTTCGCCAGTTCAGTCTTATGTTCAAACTCTCTTCTGTTGAATATGCAGGGTTCCTGTGGTCCAATATTTCCATTTAAATCCCGGAAGTTAACATTCAAGGTTATCATTGATATTTCTTGTGTCTAACATTAAATTGGTCATTTAAAAAATACAGAACGCTTCATGAATTTGTGTGTTATCCTTACACAGGGGCCATGCTAATCTTCTTTGTATCATTCCAATTTTCGTATATGGGCTGCCAAAGTGAGCACATGGCATTAAATTAACTTGGAATCATCAGTGAAAACTCCATGAATAGAAATTGAAATGGACTTCAAATGGCTAAATTGTTTTGTATAGAAAAAGGCAAAAGAAAAAAGTAGGGTTAATGTGAAGATGGAATGAAAAGGGGAAGGATTTCTAGGAGACTTAGAAAAGAGAGTAAAATTAAGTACTACAGTTTAGAGTAGGGAAGATCAATATCCCGTGAAGAACACATGCACTCACTCAAAAGAAACCTCACTAATCAAAAAGAGTATTAGCAGTCTTTATAGGAAACATCTGAACAGAATACACACTGCCATACCTAAAATAATAAATAGCACCCTTTTCACCATATATCCATAATTAATTTTCATTATTTAAAACTTTTACTTATTTTTTTAATGATCAGTTTTTTTTTTTTTTTAATTGCCATAGGGTATGTGCACTCACCAGCGAAAGGGAGAAAGCACCCCCTGATGGGGGATGATCATACTAAAATCTTTATTCCTCCATTTCTCCATCCTGTCAGCAGTGTTATAATGAAGACACATGCACCAGACATGGTTTGTTTGTTTTTGTTTTGTTTTGTTTTTGTTTTTGTTTTTTTTTTTTTGAGAGGTTTCTCACTGTAGGGTGCGTGCACTCGCCAGACAGAGAGAGACAGAGAGACAGAGAGAAATCACCCCCAGGGGGATGGTCACGCCGCCATCCCCTCTCCTCCATTCTCCTGTCGGGATCTTGGGCACGCATGCACACATGCCCGACATGAGTGTGAACCGCGGTCAGCTACGTGGGAGTCCAGCGACATAGCCATTACGCTAACTGCTGGTTCCCCACCAGACATGTTTTTCAAACATTGCAATTGAAATTGAAACCTTGGTTAGCCACATGGGATCGAGGTCCCAAAGCACAGTGCTTAACCACTGTGGTATGAGGCTGTCCCAACAAAAAATTTTAAAAATGAAATACTTGTTAATTTTATTACTTTCTGGGGCCTGTAGGTGGGATGGTGGTTAAGCCACTGGACTTCCACATGGCAGACTGCAGTTCAAGTCCCAGACCCAGAGGTTTGAAAATCATGCCAGGTGGGTGCGTATGCATGCCCAAAATCCTGAGAGGAGAATGGAGGAGAAGGGCTTGTAGTGCGTTCATCTCCTCTGGGGGAATTATTCTTACCTTCCCTCTCTCTGTCTCTCTCTGGCAAGTACATACATTCAATTTCTCACATGTCAAACTGGAAAAAAAATACTTTCTCTCAATTTCTTTGAAAATAAATTGAAATTCTTTTTTACTGCTGATCATGAAATTTTAAACTTTAAAAAGTCCTCCGATTTATGTTATTCAGTGCTACTGTTAAAGATTTCTTGTAAGCTGTGTTTCTATAGCATCACTTGCTCACATTTTAGTTACAACTAGAATTGCATTAATATTCTCTCTGTGTCTGTGTTTGCTGAAGTATTTAAGGTACAGAAAAGCCAGTTGTAAAGAAACAGGGAAGTCAAATTTTGTTGCCAAATGACAGACCAAGAACCAAGGATCTGTACTTCCTTTGTATCTGCTGTTTCAGATGCCATGTAGCTTTGGAAGAGCTGAATCATTTGAATAAATAGATTTTTTTTTCTAAAATAGAGGTTCACTCTGAATTTCATTATGCATCTTATCACAATGCATCTTTTTAGCAGCCACTTGTTCATTAAACTAGCACCAAGAGAATTTTACTTTGAATCACTTGATTTTAGTGGCTTGCTAAGACAGAAAATACTGATTTTCCTCTGACTTCACATATAATTTTTGTCTGACTCTGTAGTACAAAAAGCTTTGGAAGTAAGAAACAACAATTAATCAATCAAATTAGAATTCAAAAGATCTGACTTCTTGATTTTCTTATATTTATTGATTTTAAAAATTACTGTATTAATATACTGCCACCATTCAGGTCAATAATAGAGACTCTACCTTCATCATTTTATAAAGCACAGGTTTTTAAAAGTGGAGCTCACAAAGCTGGTTTGGTTGGGATTCTCTAAGATAGAAGTTTTCAAAATGAGGAAAATGGGCTGTTTTCAGCTCAGGAAGCACTTTCTATTGTTAATCATTTTGAAATGCTATAATTAAAAAACATGTATCTGCTTTGTGTTTGGGACAGGAATTAATAACCTTTTAAAAGATTTTTATTTAAAACATCCTAGATATCAGCGCTTCCTTATAACAACAGTACTGAGTTGTGACTCTCTCAAAATATACTTCTAAGTGCAGAGTATGTGACATATTAGAAAAAGCCCCTGCTCTTTGGGGACTAAAAAATAAAATAAATAAACTAGCTCTTATATTTTTATTTACGTGTTTTGACAAAAAAATAATCACTCAATAAGTATTTATTGAATGAATCAATTAATATAAATGGACAGACCACAAACAAATGCAAAGCAGCATAACCTGTATATAACTAAATTACAGACTCTGGAAATGACCAATTTTTATGGCTACCAGCGCTAACCTCAGACAGGAGATGTGAGATATGCTGAACCCCAAAGGGGGCATAGGACTTCAAACAGGGGCAAAAAGAGAACTTTCAGGGAACCCATAAAGACAAGAGAGTTCAAAGAGCCAACAATTTGGCCGGGGCAAAGGACTTACTAAGGAGAGTGATAGAAAATAAAATTCCATGTATTTCCCCAAACTATCAGAATACGTTACCAAAAAGTAGTTATATTAATTTGAAGGTTATTCTGTACTGTAGAATTTGTGGTAGCCCTTAAATATAATGTACAATATACATTACAATGTTTTTTGGAGTGGTTTTTGCTATAGGGCTTGTGCGCTCGCCAGACAGAAAGAGAGAGACAGAGAGATAGAAAAAGAGAAATCACCCCCCAGGGGGGATGGTCATGCCGCAATCCCTTCTCCTCCATTCTCCTCGGGATCTCGGGCACGCACGCACACGTGCCAGGTGTGAGTTTTAAGCCACCAGGTCCAGGATGCAAACCGCGGTCCACTACATGGGAGTCCAGCGACATAGCCATTACGCTAACTGCTAGTCCCATATGCATTACAATGTTAAGGGAGACTGGGCAAGCAACTTTTTTTTTTTTGGTTTGCTTTTGCTTAGTTGCTTTTCTTTGCCTAAGTACGCTTGAAGTGTTGAGTTACAGAACTCTATAGATAGAAATTGGACCATAGAAGACTTGGAATATCAAATCCAGCAATATGGTAAGAACTTTGCACAACTGAAAATGACAGGAGGGGACTCTTGATAGCAAGGCTCTTCTGTGACAGTGGATTTGTTAAAGATAATGCTTTCATAATTACAAAATAAACTTTTGGAATAAATGAGACCAAATGTTTCAAAAATTTTTTTTAATTTTCATTATTTCTGACCTACTATGTTTAAAAGTCAAATAGATACTCATCATTATTCAAAAGCAAAAGTTTCTTGTCATTTCATAATTTATATAATTATCAAGAAAATGTTGAAATACTTGCTAAAATATATCTAAATTAAGTGAGAATAGACTATTTTTCTGCCTACTTTTAAGGAGATGAACAGTCAGCACGCACAGTTTGTATCCATAGGAACATAGCTCCATGTCTAGATAAACTCAGGTTTTTAGGTGCATAGTATAGCTAATAAGCATTCTGTAAGGATAAATTTTTAAGTGAGACTACAAATAATGTAAACATAGCAAATTATCTAATATTTTTGAGTGATGTTTAAAACAATATATTTCACGATAATTCTTCCTTCATTTACCTAAAGAACAGTAACTTCTTTAACCTTTAAGTGTGTGTGTATATAGACATTTTCAAAAAATTATTATAACTAAAAATATTTTTAAAATAATACACTATTATCTATTTCCCACCCTTGGATATAATTTCTAATTTTAAATTTTTTCTTTGCCCTTCAGAAAATAAATTATACTTGTTCATTTTTATATCTAATTTCCAAATACATGACAAATATACATTAATTTACTGCTAGTAAGTTACTATTAGAATGGGGAAAAAAGCAAGTTTTCTCAAATCTAAATATGATATTTTTCCTGGAGAATGACTTTTGCCTTTTTTTATTTGTTTCATTCTATCTATAAATATTACTACAATATTTCCTTTGTAAAGCTACTTAATAATATATATATAAACTATATAAATGAACTAAAAGAATATAAACAATTTTTACAACTTATACACTGCTTTTGTTTGTTTGTTTTTAGAGAGTTTTGTTGTTGTTGTTGTAGGACGCATACACTGACTGAAGAGACAGAGAGACAGAAACAAGAAATCACACTCAAGGGGTATGGCCATACCACAATCCCTTGTCCTCCAGTCTCCTCTCAGGATTTTGGGCACACATGGACATGCACGCAGAATGAGATTTAAGCCACTGTGTATGGGACTCAAACCAAGGTTGACTGTGTGAGAGTCCAGTGACAACCATTATGCCATCTGCTGGTCCCATATTTGGTGTTTTAAAAATTGTTGTAAATAACTTATTAACAGTTAATAAGTTTAAGTAATCAGGGATGGGCTTTAATGGCTGTTCACATACATATATTTTTTATGAAGATTAGCAGCCTGAGAAAGTTATAACTACCACAAAATAATAGTACTGAGGTATTTTTCAAAGGTCTAGGTATTAGGACTATGAATGATAAAACAATAGGTCTGTCGTCATGGAACATCAAATTGGACATGAGCGTTTTACTAAATAACCACAATTCCAAACAGAAAACTGTTCCATTAAATGGATCTAGGTAAAAAGACACAAAAACTTAAAGAAAAAGAAAATGACCTTAGGACTTTTTTTCTTTTAAGAGAGATTTTTGCTACAAGGAGTGTGCACTCACTAGAGAGATATAGAAACAGAAGGCAAGAAATCGCCTCCTAGGGAATGGCCATGCCACAGTACCTTCTCTTCTTCATTCTCCTCTGGGGATGTTTGGCATACATGCACATGCACCCAGTATAAATTTTAAGCTGTCAGGTCCAGGACTCAAACTGCAGTCAACTAAGTGGGAGTTTAGTGACATAACCACTATGCCATCTGCTGGTCCCAGGAAATCAGGAATAGGATGACTAGTTCTAGGAGGCAAGGAAATTCTTGTGAGAGCTGAAAGAGGAAATACACACCATAAAAAAGAATCAAATGGAACTGTTGGAGATGAAGTCAAAACCTCCTTTTAAAGTATTAAAAGCAGACTAGATGATACAGAAAATCAAATCTCAGGTGTAGAAGACAGAATCACTGGACTAGTAAAATCCACCCTTAAGACTGAGAAAATAGTCCCCCCAAAATGAGAATAGTATACAGGAAATACTAAATACCATTAAACATCCAAATATCCAGATAATCGGTACCCCAGAAGGTGAAGAGACTAATAAGGGCATTTATAATCTATTCCATGAAATCCTGGAAGAAAACTTTCCAAACCCAGAGAGGCATTCAAAGATCCAGACCTAAGGAATACAAAGGACCCCAAATAGGATCAACCCAAGAATATCTTCTCCAAGATACATTATAGCTGGAATGACCAAAACCACGAAGATACTAAGATCAGCAAGAGAGAAATGTCAGGTTACTACAAAGGATATCCCATCAGGCTAACAGTGGACTTCTCATCAGAAACAATGTGAGCAAGGAAAAAATGGGAAAATATACTCAAAATGTTGAGTGAAAAAATTTTCAACCAAGAATATTATATCTGGCACGATTATCTTTCACATGGGAAGAGAAGACAAGAACATTCTCAGAAAAACAAAATCTGGAAGAATTTACTGACACCAGACCAGTTCTCCAAGAAGTTCTATAGGCAGTGCTATCTCAGAAAAACTAGTCAAACACATAGGAATGAGTGCTAAAACAACTAAGAACATGGCCAGCTTAATAGCAGGGACAAGTCCAGAGCTGAACGTTGTCTTCCAGAATTTAAATGGAAAGATCAGACCACAACAGAAGATAGATTAAGTATATGAGTTTGAATTGGTGAAATAAAATTTTATGACTTTTGGCTAAAACATTACTGATCTTCTATGCTTTGTCCAGAGTTAAGGATCATTGTCTTCTCTTGAATTGTCATCAGCTCCATGTACCTACTATTTGAACAGAATCCTAACCTGTTTCCTGGCTTTAAGTCCTAAGCAAAGTTCCTTTACCATTTTTTGATTTTGATTTATTAAAGCTAAAACTGCCTCCCTTGAAATTAAACAAAAATATTTTAAAAAGAATACTTATTTAATGACCTCAGTAAGCTATATAGCCGTAGCTAGGTGCTACTTTTTAGTACATTCATTCTACTTACAGAATTTCATGCATAAAGTCAACACGTGTTCATAGGTATGTATATATCAGCTGAACTTGCTATTGAAGGTATTAAGATTAATTAAGATATTCTGTGAATCAATGAAATGTGGGGAAAAAAATAAAGGAATGGATAGCTACTGAAGATGCTAGAAACAGTGTGGGAGGACAATGGGAAATAGCAGAGGGTAAGAAATAGGGGGGAAATATATACACATACATATACACATACATACATATATATATACACATACATACATATATATATATATATATGAAATAATAAATGGAAAATTATTTGTTGATGATAACATGTATGATTAAGCCATTTCACAGTGTATTCTGGATGGGAAATCACATTTTGTATGCTGTAGTGATATTCAGTGAAAGAATGTAAAATAAATGAATTAATTTAATTAATGAAAAAAAGAAGGTGGTGACATCTGAAATGAATACAAAAGGTGTGACAAAAACAACTGAGAATAAAGATAATTTCAGAAAGGACAAGAGGACAAACTACATACTTTTCCTTTTCTAAAAGAAAAAGCACACCAGGACGTACATGTAGGCTACCTATTAATTATTGGAGGTCTTTAATCTCAGGCCAGTGTATTTAGATTTAATTTTATAATCAGTAGGGACTAAAAGAGTATTCAGGGTATTCAGGGTATATATGCCCTAAAAAATATTCTCTCTTTCTTTCTCTCTCTCCAGATAGATAAATAGATATAGATAGACAGATAGATATAGATAGTATTGTTCAGAGTCAATGGAAAGTAATTGTTAGTTTTACTGAATATAATATATTTACAATATATAACTGTTATTCCATTGTGTGGCATCAGTGGGTAATAACTAAGATAGGTTGACCAAGTTTAATAAAGTTAACTGTAGTATTTGACAAATTTATATCACAACACACATCTAAATTATAAGATATCCAGGAAATTAACTTATTCTTTGTTTTCCAATGTTATTTTCAGATGACATAATTTCCTGAAATTTTAGTTTTTGTACTCTCTTGCCTAATATTTTTCAAAGTTGAGAGCATAGCAAACTAGTGAAGGTATCTATCACAATTTAGCCCATTTTTCTTTTTAAAAATAATTATTTTATTTAACTTTATTTATTTACTTACTTATTCTTTAAATTTGACCAGAGAGGGACACAGCAAGAGAAACTGAGAGAGAAACAGAGAGAGAGAGAGAGAGAAAGCAAACCACTAGGTCCAGGAGTTGAATCGCAGTCAGCCATGTGAGAGTCCAGCGCCCTTAACCACCATGCCGCCTACTGAGTCCTAGCCCATTTATCTTGAAGGCTACTTACAAAAAATAAAATTAGCACTGATGTTCCAGTTCTTGTTTCTACAACTGTAGATGTCTTGTATTTTGTTTGTGTTGATCAAATTTGTAAGGCACTTAAGCTATTGAATTTAACATTTAATCTTCTTTTGATCTATATTTACCCTCTGTGAAATGTTTTGAAGCTTTGCACAGGAGAAAGACATAATATTTTAGATATTGCAAAGCAAAAGAAATTTGACTCCTTTCAAGCTTAGATTGCCCCCTTGTTAAGAGATTGAATAACTAATTCTTATGAGGGGCTATTTGATCTGTGATTAAAATAGTTCCTGATAAAATCTTAGTAGTACAAAAGCAATTTAAAACCACATTAAATCTTCTCTAATATATAAAGCTAAATATGGGAGTTATATAAAACTATCAATAGTAATACATGAAAGAAAAAATGTAAACTATGTACACAAACCATGAACTGTCTTTTTCACCCATAATAATAAACCTGTTCATCATAAAAATTCTTAAAACAATGCAATAATCAGGTAGACTTCAGTTATACTGACAACGTTCAATTTACAACTGTGATGGATTTACAAAAGTTTGTGTTTATGTTATGATTTCTTAAAATTTTTTTAGGATTTATTTGGTTTTTTTTTTTTTTTTGGTTTTTTGGAGAGGTTTTCGCTATAGGGCGCGTGCGCTCGCCAGACAGAGAGAGACAGAGAGACAGAAAGCGAGAAATCACCCCAGTGATTTCTCCTCTCGGGATCTTGGGCACACACGCACACGTACCCGGCATGAGTTTTAAGCCACCGGATCCGGGACGCAAACCGCTGTCGACTACGTGGGAGTCCAGTGACATAGCCATTACGCTAACTGCTGGTTCCCAAGGATTTATTTGTTTTTTTAATTTGCCAGAGGTCATGTATTCTTACAAGAGAGAGAGGAAGAGAGAAGAGTAAGTGAGAAAGCATCTCCCACTGGACATGATTGTGCTGCAATCCGTCTCTTTTTCTCTCTTATTATTTTAAATTGTGGGCACGTAAACACACACACACGCATGTTATATTTCTCAAGGCACTGAGTCTGGGACTTGAACTGCTTGGCTGGCCATGTGGGATCCAGTCACCTTAATTATCAGTCAACAGGCTGGCCTGGCTTTATGATATTCTTTTTTTTTTTCAGATTTTTGCCATAAGATGTGCATGCTCACTGAAGAGAGACAGAGAGAGAGGGAAAGTGATAAATCACTCCCCGCAGGAGGGATGATTATGCCACAATCCCTTATCCTCCATTCTCCTCTCTGGGTTTTCGGCATGCACATACATGTGCCCATCATGCTTTTCAAGTCCTGAGGCCGGGAACTTGAACTGCAGTTTTCCATGTGGGAAGCAGCACCTTAAAGTTTAAAAGGTACTGATTTTGTTTAAACACAGTATGATGCCAAAATATGCAAATGTCAAGGATTCCCAAATGTTCGTATTATAGAATTATGAAGAGAAAACATCTGAATGATTGTGCATAGGATTAATCTACATAGCTTTTCGATAATGAACTGCATTTCTAAGACAGCTGGTGTGGGGTTATTGAATTCTTTAGAATTTTAATGTTTATTTTAAGGAAATCATGTTTATTGAACTAGTTAAAGATGTCATGACAAAAAATGCACACTGCACAAAAATGAAAGGGTATGAAATAAAGTGAGTTTCCTTTCATCCCCCCCAAACGCAGCCACTGGGATTATTTTTTGGTATTTTTTGATTATTTCCCCAGGAAATTTCTGGGATTATAAATAGATACAAATTTGTTCTTTTGTAAACTCTGGTAGGTCCATATTATAAACACTGTCATTTTTTTTACTTAATTTATCTTGATAATTCTTAATATCAACACAAATAAACATGTGTATTTGATTTACTCCTGCAGTAAATTAAAAATCTTACCAGATTATCTATTTTAGAAGTTTTCATAGAGCTGACCTACGAAATAAATGAGCCTGCTGTTTTTTAGGGATGTACCATTTTAATATTCTTGTATAATAGTTGTTCTATTTAGAATTTCTGTCTCTGGGATTAAATTTGGGTACTTATGTTTTCTTTTGTTTTTGGGGGGCGGGGGAGAGGTTTTTGCTATAAGGCGCGTGCGCTCGCCAGACAGACAGAGAGAGACAGAGAGATAGAAAGTGAGAAATCACCCCCCAGGGGGGATGGTCACGCCGCAACCCCTTCTCCTCCATTCTCCTCTCGGGATCTTGGGCACGCATGCACACGCACCCAGCGTGAGTTTTAAGCCACAGGGTCTGGGACGCAAACCGCTGTCGACTACGTGGGAGTCCAGCAACATAGCCATTATGCTAACTGCTGGTTCCCAGTACTTATGTTTTCTTATAATGGGTTAATTTCCTTAAAATTTCAAATATTATACTCATATTTCTGGTTTTATTGATAATTTTCTATTTACCACTTTTAATTGTATATGAGTGCTTTCTCTCTTTGTTTCTTTCTTGTGAAAAATGTTAATAAATATTCCCCCAAAATCAGCTATTAAAAATATATGTATCAGTATATGCATATAAATACATAATTTCTGCTTTTATGTAATTTCTTGTTTTATGTTTTAATTAATTTTCTAATGGTATTTCTAGAATATTTTATATAAATATATGTATGTGTGTATATATATATATATATATATGTGTGTGTGTGTGTGTATATACATGCATATATATTCTCAACTTTCAGATTAAAACTGTGAGTTTTCCTTTGACAGTTTCTACTCAGGCCATTTTCCAAAGAATGAATTATAATTTTAAAAAACATGTATTTGTGAAATCATATATATGCATATATCACTTAGAAAATATGTATGTGTTATGGACTGAATGTTTGCATCCACCCAAAATTCATTTGTTTAAATCGTAACCCCATGGAGTTGTTAGAGGTGAAGACATTAGGAGATAATTATGTCAAGAGAGTGGAGCCGTCATAAATGGAGTTGGTACCCTTAAAACAGAGCCCTCAGGAGAAACTCTCTCTTTCTGTCATATATGGCCTAAGTGAGAAGATGGTTACAGTGATGTTTATGAACTAGGAACTGTGTCCTTACCAGACACCACATCTACCAATATCTTGCTCTTGGACTTGCCACCCTCCAGAATTTTCTGAGAAATGAGTATTTGTGGAACCAGCAGATGATGTAACGGTTATGTCACTGGACTCCCATGTAGCTGACCACAGTTCAAGTCCCGGTGGCCTAAAACTCATGCCAGACATGTGCGCATGCATGCCTAAAATCCCGAGTGGAGAATGGACAAGAATTGACTGTGGCATGGCCACTCCCCCTGAGAGGGGATTGATTTCTCTCTTTCTGTCTCTCTGGAGAGCTTTCGTGTCCTAGAGCAAAATTCTCTATCACAAAAAAACAAAAAAAAAAAAAAAAAAGAAAAAGAAAGAAAGAAAAAGAAATGAGCCTAAAGAGACTAAGATAATACATATTAGCTAAAAAATATGCATTTCCTAGGTTTTTACTCTTGTATACCATATTTACCTGTATTTAAAGCCTAATTTTGGGGGGAATTTTTTGTTTGTTTGTTTTGTAGTTTTTTTTTAATTTAAGTTTTACTTTTGAAATGTTTATTGGCGTTTGTTTGCTTAATTGAACTTCAAATACATTTTGATAATACATGGATTCATAATTTATTTGGGGATATGCCAAGTAAATTAACACGAACACTTGAAAAAATTTTCTAGTATTTTAAGCATTCACTACACATCACATAGTGTAAATTAATATACTAGTGATGGTATAATCATTATCTATTCAGTCCTTGATGTTTCTACCCTGGGAGGGAGGCCTACTTAAGTTATCAGAGCTCAAGAGGAAAGAATAAAATTTGTAACTATAATAGTGTTTTTACTTCCTTCTCTTTATTCTTCTGGTAGCTTTTTCTTTCAAGAATTCTGATGCAGGACCAGCAGTTAGCGCAATGACTATGTCACTGGACTCCCATGTAGTCGATGTTCACGTCCTGGACCCGGTGGCTTAAAACTCACGCCGGGTGCGTGTATGTGCGTGCCCACGATCCCGAAAGGAGAATGGAGGGAAGGGATTGCAGCGTGGCCTTG
>NW_006159700.1:5592010-5619609 GCF_000334495.1 Tupaia belangeri chinensis
GGCTTTCTGGCGAGCACCCACACCCTATGGCAAAAAAAAAAAAAAAAAAAAAGAATTCTGATGCAATTTTTATGTCATAATTTTTTATCATTATAAAGTTCCTCTGTTATCTCATTTATGATTTTTATCCTAAATATTACCTTTGTTGACATTATTAATTACCACAAATTATTTTAGATTTGCATTTTTCTCATGTGTGTTTACTATGACTATTTGCAATATGCCTGAGCCACTGAAAAGCCCAAGATGTCACAGGGCCTCTGGTACACACTGGGGTTTTCTATCATATTTAATACGAGTAGTTAAAAGTTTAGGCTTCAAAATCGTGCTAAATCCACATTCCATCATCTACTATCTCTAGATACTGATTAGGTTACAATAAAAAGATGAAGATAAAAATGAGACAATAGATGAAAAAGTACTTACATCAGTACCTGGAATCTAATAAGTACTCAAAACTACTTATATAGTATCATTTTAAACATGTTTGTAATTGATTTCTACACTTTCATACCATCTAAGAGGAATTTTTCTGCATTAAAATTATTTGCAAAAATTATTGATTTTTGACATATATATATGTCATTTTGGATTTCCCTGTTCTTTTTTTCTACACACATAATTGTATTATCATAAGAACAATACTTAATTGGGTATAAAATACAGGAAGAATCCGTATCTCTACAGTATAGAGCAGAGGTTTGCAAACTATAGCCCTCAAATAATAATTGGCAAATGATCTATTTTTCTTTGTGTAATTTTCCATTTTCTTTTTAAAAAAGATTTTTATTGATTCATGAATTGAGAATGTTTTTATTATTATTATTTTTTGAGAGGTTTTTGCCATAGGGCTTGTGCGTTCGCCAGAAAGACAGAGAGAGACAGAGAGACAGAAAGCAAGAAATCACCCCTCCGGGGAGATGGCCATGCCACAATCCCTTCTCCTCCATTCTCCTCTCGGAATCTTGGGCACACATGCACACATACTCGTCTTGAGTTTAAACTGGCTCTGGGACTCAAACTGCGGTTGACTACATGGGAGTTCAGTGACATAACCATCACGCTAACTACTGGTATCAGATTTTTTTTTATATTTTAAAGGGTTGCTATAAGGAAAACCAAAACCAAACCAAACAAACAAACAAACAAACAAAACCTCATGTATAGCACAAAAACCTTAAAAGATTTACTTTTCAGCCCTTATGATAACAAAATTGCCAATCTTGCTATGAAATCATATGTCATAGCTTTTCATTTATATGTCAGTGTTCTGTAGCTGTTAAGAGCAGCTTAACAGCTGGATTTAGTTTAGACTGGATGGATTCAAATGCCATCTCTGCCATCAACTACATTGACAAAATGTTCTGAACCTCAATTACCATATCTACAAAAAAGAGATATTAAAAATGGTTTCTTTGGGACCAGCAGATGGCATAATGGTTACATCACTGGACTCCCACATAGCTGACCATGATTTGATTCCCAGACCCAGTTGCTTAAAACTCACTCCAGGTGCATGTGTGTGCATGCTCAAGGTACCTGGAAGAGAATGGAGAAGGATTGTAGCATGGTCATCCCCACAGGGGGCTGACTTCTCACTTTCTGTCTCTCTGTCTCTCCAGAGAACGCATGCACCAATAGTAAAATCTTGCAGAAAAAAAATAAAAAAAAAAGATGATTTCATTTGGTTGTTGTGAGATTAGATCTGCCGTAGTACATGCAAAGAACTTAGGAGATGACTGGAACAGAGTAAGAGCCCGGTAAGCTTCATTGGCCACTGAATTGTGTTGCTCTTTGAGCAAAGCATCTCACAAGACATGGAAAAAATATGATCATGAAGCTTTGAAGTATTTAAAATAAAATTCAATGAAACTAAAGAAATAAATGAATAGTTATAATAGTTGGTGATTTTTACTCATTTCTCTCAGTACTTGCTAGAATAGTAAAATTAAGCTGACAAAATTCATCAGTAATTTATATTTGTTCATTATAATTAACTAACTTTTCCTTATTAATATATAGAGAGCACTATACAATAGCAAAATTTATCTTTACTCTTTTCTGGTTCATATTAAAACATTTACCAAAATAAAACAAACACTAGCCCGTTAATAAAAATCTCAATAATTATAAATGAAATCATGTAAATTATGTACTGACCTCAGTGGAATTAAACCAAAAACAACAAAAATAATCAGAAATCTTCATATGCTTAAAAATTCAGCAATATACACAACCAAAGTGGTCAAAGAAAGACACCCAAAAGAAATACTTAATGATTTTTTAACTCAAATATAATGAAATGTAACATACCATGTACAGCATGTAAGATACAGCTAAATCAATATTTTAAAATTAAAAGATAAAAATAAGTTGAAAAATTAATGATTTGATCTATCTCAATCTAAAAACTTACAATGAAGCAGATTTACACATTAATATGAAAAAATAGATGAAATATAAAGCAAAATGAAATAAAGAATACATTTCAATGTTTATTTTTTCAAAAATATTAATACAAGTGATAGAGTGAGAATGTAAATAATCAATACAAAGAATAAAAATGTGGACAAATTCTATTGAAATTAAAGATACAGGAGGAGGATATTATGAATAGGTTTATGCCAAGAATTTGACGACAGGTGCAATAAACAAATTTATTTTCAAAATTTGACAAAACATGAAATTTAAAATCTGATTTGTCCTATGTCTGTTAAATATATTGATTCTGTGATTTAAAATCTTCCCCAAATGAAAAATGTAGGGCTAGATATATGATGAAATTGGTAAACTCTACTTGACATTTTACAAAATTCTGAAGAAGTACAGTAAAATCTTGACACTATTCTATTTTTTTTTTTGAGAGGTTTTTTGCTATAGGGCGTGTATGCTCGCCAGACAGACAGAGAGGGACAGAGAGACAGAAAGCAACAAATCACCCCCCAGGGGGGATGGCCATGCCACAATCCCTTCTCCTCCATTCTCCTCTCGGGATCTTGGGCACGCACACACACGCCCCCGGCGTGAGTTTTAAGCCACCGGGTCTGGGACGTGAACCGCAGTTGACTACATGGGAGTCCAGTGACATAGCCATTACGCTAACTGCTGGTTCCCCTGACACTATTCTTTACAAAAATATGATTTTTTAAAATTTCTGTAATTTCTATGTCAATGTGCCTTTTGCATCTGCAAAATGCAAAAACATTAGCAAAAGGCAATTGAATCTAGTGACATTAGGTAAGTTCTTAAAAAATAAATGCAGTTTGTTTAACTGTAGTGAAAAAGGTAATTTACCACATTAGCAGCATAAGAAAACCAAATAATTATGTCAATTAGTAATGAGAGAATGTCCTAAAGTTCAATGCTCGTTTATGTGAAAAAAAAAAGGGGGACAAATAACTGGGAATATAATGAAATATCCTTAATTTGATTTAAAACCCAGAGGGAGAATGGATAATAATGATGAAATTGCAAACTCTTCTCCATTATTTGAAGATGACAAAGAAGGAAACTATGAATCACTGTTTCAATTTTATTTGCATAAAGTTGAGCCAACTAATCCCATTATTATTTTCATTTCTAATTTTGTTAATTTGTGCTTTACTCTCATTACCTTCCCAAATTTATTTTAAAATGATCTATTCATATTTATTTCCTTCAGAAAGAGAGAGAACAAGAGAAAGAAAGGAAGAGGAAGAGAGAAAGGCACCGTTGATAGATCTTCACATCTCGCTGTCCCCTAGGTCTGCGGCAAACTAGGATCACAGATGTGCCTGATATGTTCAGGTAGATCTGGAATGTGAACATGGAGCCTTCCCATATGACCACCAGAACTGCAGAACAGCTTCACTGCTTGCACTGCTGTGACTGGGACACACAAATATATTTGAATTAAATTAACTAAAAGATTATGTACTTTATTTTCTCTTTTTCTGAGACTCACTTGTTGAGTGCATTCATTTTTTTCCCAAAGTTTCATTATTTTAAGCTTCTATAGTCAATGATTTTTTTTGCATTTTTTCAAGTTCATATCTTAGTCCTTTTTCTCTCAGTGTATAATGCTTAATTTACTTAGATTGATCTTATTTCATTTATTTTATTTCAATGTATGCCAGTTCACTGAGAATGAGAATGTTATATTTTGTATTTATTTCTGCAAACCAGCAGAGATGAGCTTCTATAAAGTATAGTTTATAGAGGTGAGTTCTTTTCTCATCTTCAAACTGTAAACATTTCTGTGTGAACCCTTATTCATCTTCTTTTACTAACTTCCTTTTCAAATTAGAGTTGAGAAGTTTCTAACTCCAGCTGTTCTCACATTTTCATCCCCATTAATACAAATACTATATTGCTGGTTTTGTTCCAAAGTCATGCCTCATACTATGGAAAAGTTGCTTTGCCAAATTTCAGATCTTCAGTCACAATATCATATTCAGCCATCTTTCCTAATTTCCTAGCTTTTCTTTCTTCCTTTTTTTTTCTTCTTTCGTTTTTTTGCTATAAGGTACATGCACTCTCCAGAGAGAGAGAAAGCAGAGAAAAAAAGAGAGAGAAGGAAAATGAGAAATTTCCCCCAAAGGAGAATAGCCATGCCAAAAATCCTTTCTCCTCTACTCTCCTCTCAGAAATTTATTTTCCTTTTCTTTCAATCTCTTTCCTTACCTTTTCTTTTCTTTTCTTTTCTTTTCTTTTTTCTTTTTCTTTCTTTCTTCTTTTTTTTTTTTTAATTTTCCCCAAGGTTTTAGGCATAGGGCCCAAGTGCTCCCCGGAGAGACAGTGAAAGGGAAGTGAGAAATCGTTACCCAGGGGAGATGACCACACCACAATCCCTCCTGCATTTTTCTCTCAGGACCTAGTCACACATGCATGCACACTCACCTAGCATGATTTTCACGTTGCTAGGTCTGGGATTTGAACCACAGATGGCTATGTGGGAGTCCAGCACCTTAACCACCACACCACCTTCTGGCCCCCTCTAAGAATTTTGGGCATGCACACATACATGCCCAGTGTGTTTTCCAAGTTGCTAGGTCTGGAACTCAAACTACTCAGTCAGCCATATGGGATCCAGCCACTGTCTTTCCCCCTAGCTTTTCTTTTTTTTTGTATTTGGAATTTAGAGCTTACAGACAGGTCTTGGTTTTGTTCAGTACTTGCAACAGGAGCCAAATGGCATTATCATGTGAACGTCAGAATTTATTTCAAGGTAGACCAAGACACCAATGATAATACTCACATTTTTTTTTATGAAAAAATCTTCTCAGATATATTAAAAATTAAATGAAACCAAATATTAAATACATTTCTAATAAGTCAGAATTTATTTTCAAGGTAGACCAAGACCCAATGATAATACTCACATTTTTTTTTATGAAAAAATCTTCTCAGATATATTAAAAATTAAATGAAACCAAATATTAAATACATTTCTAATAAATAATATAAATATATCATAAAGCATCCAGTAAAATTGTATATTGGTAAAAATATAAGCATCTGCATAGGAAGAGGAGCTACAAGACTACTGAGTCCAGAGCATGTAGCTCATCAACATGATGATTCTGTACATTGGTCTTGGGGATCCAGTATACTCTGCTCCCAACAGACCTGAGCCTCCCACTCTACTAGAGTACCCTGAGCTCCATCCTCTGACCTGCATCTCTGGCTTGACCTACATTCAAGAAGCCAGTAACAATGAACTGTATTTCCCTGTGGCCTGTCCAGCATTCATTGATGGAAAAATGCATTAGTTAGTAAAATCTTGGGCCTCATCACCTGTTCTTGGCCCTTTCTTTAACCCCTACTCTTCATATAGCCATGTTTCAAACTTAATTAGGTCTTTATTATGGCACCTAACTTGGTATTCTCCAAAATTATTTACCTGGAATGGCTAGGTAGAATTGTAGAAGTAAGACAGGAATGAACCAGTTATGGAAGTGTTAAGAAAAAAGGTAGTAAAAATATTAAGTAGAATAAAAAAGGAGGAAAAAGGGAGTGGTAAAGAAGTGGTTTAAAATTGATTTTGAATACCTTCTTCTGACTCCATCATCTTCTAATAAATTTTTCTTACATTTATTAATTTGGGGGATATCTTTTTAAAGAGTATTAAGAAAAATGCATTGTATCATTGTATACTAATATTCAGTAACAGTTTCAACATCTCTTCAATACTAGAATTAGAAACCTAGAAACCACATTTCCCAGAATTGTTACCAGCATGGTTTCAGGACAAATTCTGCCAATGAGAAGCAATTATGCAAGATTTTCAAGGAAAAAATAGAAGCAGAAGTCATTTTCACATGCCAATGACATCTGAGAACCCTTTTACAATATAATCCAATTCTATAAAGAACTCAATTTCAATGGTGTGGACACTTGATAAGAAATATTTTGGTTCTGCAACCAGCAGTTAGTGTAATGGCTATGTCACTGGATTCCCATGTAGTTTGAGTCCCGGACCTGGCAGCTTAAACTCACACCAGGCATGTGTGTATGCATGCCCAAGATCCCAAGAGGAGAAAAGAGGAGAAGGGATTGCAGCGTGGCCATCCTCCCCGGGGGATGACTTCTCGCTTTCTGCCTCTCTGTCTCTTTCTGTCTTTCTGGCAAAAGACAGAGCAAAAATATCTCCAAAAAAGAAAAAAAAAATTGGTTCTTTCCTGCTCTTTCTGTATCCTTAGAATGCGGCTTTCCTAAGGTTTGTTTGCACCTATAGTCCTCCAATACTTTAATTAGCTTATAATTTGCTATCTTAAATTGCTTTCTGTTTAAAATATTTTGAGAAGTTTCAATGCTCCTGTCCAGATTATTACCAATGCAGACTACAATGTATTTATTAATAAAACCTTTATACTTTGTTTCAACAAAGGCATTCATTTTTATCTTAAGTTTTTCATACAGAGGTAAAGATTCTGACATAATGTTAATTATTAAACTGTAATACTATATGATGACACTCAGTATGTTTAGAAAATGTATGAATGTAAATAAGAATTATATTGCAATGTGAACTTTGCATGACATACTTATTGCAATTTTTTAAAGCTTGGACTTGTCTATAATTGAGACAGCAAATTCTTCAAATATTTTTACCAAGAGTGGAGTCTTTTATCTTAGCTAAGAACATAAATAATTTTTAAATAAATAAGTTTTAAATGTCAAAATAATTCTATTACTCCAACAAAAGTACATTTCAGGTACTTTTAAAAATGCTGGTTTATTTGAATGACTGAATATAGAAAATTGGTAATACCATCAATAACTTTAGTGAAAATAGACTTAGTACTTTTATTTTTCTAGTTTTTTTACTTGCTATTACTAAAAGGCTAGAGTAATATCTTTTCTTTACTTGTTTTTGATCTATCCATCATTCTTCAAATCTCTACCACTTATTCCCAGGTAATCAATCATCTTTATGTTATGTAAAATCTGAAACAGATGTACAATTTTACATTTTAATTTTTCAGCAGCTAAATTTGAAGACTCACAGTTCCTGTACTAATGAGTAGCTATGGAAACAATAATTTAAAAGTATTTGTTTTTTTTAAAAAATCATATTTAATAGGGACCAGCAGTTAGCGTAATGGCTATGTCGCTGGACTCCCACGTAGTCCACTACAGTTCAAGTCCCAGACATGGCGGCTTAAACTCACGCCGAACGCGTGTGCGTGCGTGCCCAAGATCCCAAGAGGAGAATGGAGGAGAAGGGATTGTGGCATGGCCATCCCCTCTGGGGGGTGATTTCTCACTTTCTATCTCTCTGTCTCTCTCTGTCTGTCTGGTGAACGCACGCGCCGTATAGCAAAAACCTCTCCAAAAAGAGAAAAAAGAAATCATATTTAAAATTACTTCTACTCTTCTTTTTTTTTTTTTGAAAGAGAGATTTTTTGCCATAGGGCACATCCACTTACCAGAGAAACAGAAGCAGAAGCAAGAAGTCACACCCCTCCCCGGGGGGGATGGCTACACTGCAATCCCTTCTCCTCTATTCTCCCCTCTGGATTTTGGGCACTCATGCACAGGCGCCTTGTGTGAGTTCCAAGTCTCTGGGTCTGGGACTTGAACCACTTTTGGCCCTGTGGGCATCCATGATATAACCATTATACCATCTGCTGGTCCTGATATTCCTATTCTTAATCCATAATAAATTCAGGAAATAAAATTGTGAAGGGAAAAGATAACTTGGAAATAAAATCATAATAGAATCTCTTCATCACCAATATTGTTTTAAAAAAAATTAAATTTGAAGTTTTATCAAACCTCTTGAAGAGTAAAACAATGAATCAAACTATTTATGTATAAATAATTATTTGCATTCTTGAAAATTTGGGTAATATAGCTATTTGTAACTAAATAATATGAGGTAACTTCATAAAATTTGTGAAAAACTGGAAAATGTGAGTTTATCTTGGTGCAAAAAAAAAATTGAAATCTACACTTTTTTTTATACTATACATTTCCATGAACTTTTTGAAGAAATTTCAGATATACTACTTGGTTTAGATAACATATTACACATGTATTTTCAAAATAAAAGAATAACTTTGTTTTTATGAAACAAATTTTTCAACAGTGCAAAATGATTCTTGAGAAAAAAATGTTTCAATCAAAGCATTTTTTCTGATTGAAAGATCAGAAAGATTAATAATTCTGTAGGTGGAACATGGCTGATGAGACTGATGGGAAAATGAGATTGGAATGATTTCAGAAAACATGAGTTTGAGACTCAATGTTATATTTTATTGTTTTCATGTATGTCAAGGACTAAATTATTTATTTGAAATCTAGCTTTTTTTAATTTAGAAGTTTCACTGATTATACTAAAGAACCAACTATACTGCAACATTTTCTTTCACTGGACATAACTAACAGGGTCTTTTGGGAAATATTCATATGATTTTAGCCTTTTACATTGGCTAGCCACATTAAAACCATGTTCAAATATATTGGAAACTTATCAACACTGTTTAGAAATCAGTTTTTAGATAGTAAGTAGAAAATGTTGTCTCATGAAGGAAATTGTTAAGTTGCTTATGCAGGGAACTTTCCTTCTATAGCTTCCCATAAAACAATAGAGATGTTTATCAAATGGTCCCTGATAAATGAATATTATTTAAAGCAATGAATTATATTTTATCAGTTTAAGGAAAGAATATAAATTGTGGGAAACATACTTGCAATAAAATTCCATTCACTGTTTAAAATATGAATGATTTGTATCTTCATAGGGCATTGTTTAATGACAGATTCCTTTTGCGTACTGGATCCATGGTATTTTTAACATTTTAAACTACTTTCTTTTACATATGTCTCTAAATTATTTTGTCACTTATAGTTGATTTCCTACTAAGAAGCCAGCAATCTTAAAATATATTTCGTGTCTTAGTAAGTTAAATTCGAGGAGTTATTAAGGCAATTTTACTTTTGTCAAAGTCACATACCTATGTTTCATATTTTTCAAAGAAATTTAAATGTATAGATGAAGAACACGTAAGTCGTCTCCTTTAGGCCAGTCTGATGCATAGTACACCTAGGGTTGGAAAAACAAGTTTAATGAAAATTGAGACAATGGAAAAAGGTAGAAAATAAATACAGCCTTTACTCTACTCTCTCGGGTTTAACATATTTTTCAAAAAAAGGAGAATCTGTTGTCTTTCTATGAAAACCAAGCTTCCTTAACAAATGAATCCTGTCTGTGATAGCGAAGAATATAAAATAGTAGAAGACACCATAGAATGTTTAAATATTCTGCCATTATTTTATTGTAGTGTTTATGTGTTTGAAATAGAGGTCAATAGCCAATGTGCAATGGTGCAGGCAGTAGAGGTACTGCTTCGTGGTGGTGTAGTCCATGAGGGAAGGATCTGGATTCAAGTCCAGGTCTAGCTCAACATCCAAGAGCCTGCCTGTGATTCTGGTTCTGTCAAGAGTGTCCCTCCCCACCCTTTGTCTAAGAAAATCAATAAATAAACATTAAACATTAAAACAATAATCTCAAAAGGGAGGGGGAGATAAAGTAGAGGTCAATGGAACAGCCACAGACACAAAGTCATAAATTTATTGTCTACTTGATTTTGATCTGACAAAGTTATCTCGGACTTTGTCTTCAGGTTGAATATGTGCATAACTTTTCAATGTTTTCTACAAGTTGCAATGTTGTAATAACAAAAATTTGAAATATTTCAAAAAATCTTAGATTTATAATAAGGTTCACTTTTGTGAAAACAGTAAAAGTTTAATTCTGAAAACAAAATTCTGTAGTTACTCATACTCTCTGAGAAATATATCTCAGAGACTGTTCTTTCTTATACATCTTCAGGTTGGCTGCAAATCAGCTGAACTTGGCTTGGATTGCTATGCATGCCTGGAATTGACTCCAATAGGCAGGTTGAATCCAAATGAGTAAACTCATTTTATTTATTTAAATGACTCACTTTATTTAAATAAATAAATTAGTTTCAGCATGTCCCTCTCATGTGGATGTGCAAAAAAATAAAAGCAGTTGGTGTATCTTATCTTCTAAAATTCTAGTAGTTGAAGCAAATCATACGGTTTAACTCAAAGTCATGGGTCTGAGAACTGCGAACTCAAAAGGCAAAAGGCATGGATGTACAAAGGAGTGAAGAACTGGAGCCTGTAATTTAAGATACATTATGAAAATATAGGTTGGGGCTGCATCCTATATGGCTGCCTACAGTTCAAATCTTGGACATGGAGGCTTGAGAAACAAACTGGGCATGTGGGTGTGTGCACACAAAATCCTGAAAGGAGAAACTGTGGAAGAGAAGAGATTGTGAGGTAAGCATTTCCTATAGAGGGTGCTTTCTCATCTTTCTTTCTTCCTTCTCTGTCTCTCTCCACTGAGTACATGCACCTTTGGGTTAAAATATAGTGAAGAAAGAGAAAAGAGTTTGAAAAGCATAGGAGTATTAAGAGTCCGAAGTTGGGAGCATAGGAATAAACAATTTGTTAAGAGTAAGATATTAGCTTGATAAATCTCAGAATTAATGTACTAAAAGGATGCCAATTCTCTTTCTTCCAGAAAACAGAAAGACAGTGGAGCTTCCTTACTTATACATTTGACAATCAATTTGAAAATCAATTGATGTAATCCAGCACATCAATAAGTGAAAGAAGAAAAATCACATACAGATAAGACCTACTGCATAGCCTAGTGGTTAAAAGAGCCAGATACCATATGGCAAAACACAGTTTCAGTCCTGGCCCTAGCCATCTGGAAACATGTTAAGTGAAAATGCATGTGTGCTCAAAATCCTGATAGTATGGAAAAATAAAGAACAAGGGAGTGTGACCATGCCCTAATGAAGGCACTTTCTCCCTCCCTCTCTCTCTGTCTCTGTTTTCCTCTGATGAGTGCACACGCCTTCTAGTTATTAAAAAAAATGGGGGGGGTGTACAGCAAGTGGCATGATAGTTAAGGCGATGGGCTCCCACATAGCTGACAATGGTTTGAGTCCCAGACCCAGAAGCTTGAAAATCACACTAGGTACATGTGTGTGCATGCCCAAAATGCAGAAAGGAGAATGGAGGAAAAAATACTGGGGCGTGGTCATCCCTCCTGTAGGGTGATCTCTCAGTTTCCCTCTTCCTGTCTCTCTCCAGCAAATACGAACACCATATGGCAAAACAAACATAATAAAATAAGATAAATAAATAAATAAAAACAGAAATGAGAAAGAAAAAGAGAAAGAGAGAATAAGAAGACAAGCCACAGATTGGGAGAAAATATTTACAAAACACATTCTAATAAAGAATTTCTATCTAAAATGTATAAACAACTCAAAATTTAACAGGCAAAAGAACTAAATGGATTCCTTACCATCTGTATGGATATGCAGATGGCAAATAAGCATAAGAAGATACGTTCCATGTTCCATGCTGCATGTTATCTGTCACTACACACCGATTAGAATTGCTAAAATCCGAAAGACTGACAATACCAAATGACAAGGGTGTAGGAGCAACTAAAATGCTCATTAGTTATTGGGAAAGATGCACAATTGTACAGCCACTTTAGGAGACAATTAAGCAGTTTCTTGCAAAGCTAAACACAGTGTTACCATAGAATCCATCAATTCCACTCCTACACTCCTAAGTATTTACCCAAATGAATTGAAATTTATGTCGACACAAAAACCTACACATGAATTTTTATAGAAACCTATTCCATAATTGCTAAAAACTAAGCAATCAAAACATTCTTCAAAAAGGTGAGTTGGTAAACTCACTGTGGTAATTCAGACAATAAACTATTATTCAGCAACACAAAGAAATGAGCTATTAAGTCAGAAAAAAATATAAAAAAACCTTAAATTCTTATTGCTAAGTGAAAGAAACCAGTTTGAAAAGGTTGCATACTGTGTGATTCCACATAGATGACATTTGGGAGGAGGTAAAATCACAGAGACAGTGAAAAGATAATTGGTTGCTTGTGGTTGAAAAGGGGAGAGAGATGAATAAGTAAAACACAGAGAATTGGGGGGACATTACAGTTAGTTTAGAAGATACTGTACCAATGGGCATGTGACACAATGCATTTGTCAAAATGCATGGAACACACAACAGAAAGAACGAACCCTAATATGCATTATGGTCGTTAGTGAATATACTGTGACAGTAGCGATTCATTAATTGTAAGGAATATATTACACGAGTGTAAGATGTTAATAATAGGGGAAACTAAGAGTGGAGAGAAAGGAGTAAGTGGAAATTCTGTAGGATCTGCTCAATTTTTTTGTTATTTTATATTCTTAAAAAGTCAACAAATTAAATACATAAATATACTAAACAACATGACTAATTTCCATTGAAATTTTATTTATCACCCAGCATAGAGCTCTCAATTTACAAAAATTTACATATTCAAATAATGTACTTAATGTTCTTTTTACCAGTCAAATGATGTACAGTGATGGAATGTTTAAAAAAATAATAAGAATAATATAATAAGTGAATGACTTTAAAAAAACAATGTACTTAGTTGTTATGCATGTGAACGTTTGCATATAATGTCTTTTGAAAACAATATAGCCTATTAATTTGTGAATAGTCTAACAAAACCTCATATATATCACATCAAAATTAATTTTACTGAAAAATATAAAGTGGTGATAAAAGAAAATACATTGGGGCTAGCAGGTGGTGTGGTGTTTAAGGCGCTCAATACTCCCTTATGGCCAACCACGGTTCAAGTCTCGAACGTGGTGGCCTGCTTTCTCACTTTCCCCCTTTCTCTCTCTCTCTGTCTGGTCAAATTAAAATAAATGAGTGAATAAATAAAATTAAATAAATATTTTTAATATTTATTTATTTATTTATTTTTCTTTCATTTGACCAGAGAGAGACAGAAACAGAAAGAGAGAAAGTATGTGGCACTTGTAGACGCACTATAATGAAAAGACTGAACTTTGAGGGTACAGAAATATCACTGAAAATTTTGAGTATAAAAGAAAATATAAATTGTCCCACAAGTGGAATTATCAGAATAGTATAGAAGTAATATAAAATTGATTTATTTTATGAAAATTTAAAAATATAAAATAGTTTATAGGCAAAATATATCTACTTTGATATTCATTTTTAATAATTCTGAGCATTTTTATACTCTTACTAATACATAAAATTTTTATTTTTATGACGGTATCATTCTCTGTGTGTTCCTCTATGACTTACTTTCTTACTCAACATAGAACATGAAGATAGTCATATTTATGTGCTTAATAAGCATTCCTTTACTTTTTCTTTTGTACAATTGCTTCTTATGAGTATAGCACAATTTATTTATCCATTCTCCTAGTCAAAAGATATTAACATGATGATTCCTGCTCTGATAGTTCTTGGTTGTATGGTATGTTTTCCAATCACTTTACTTGAAATATATTTGTAACTGAATTTAAAGTAAATTTCTTATAGACAATATATTGTTGGATCTTGCTTTTTGATCCATACTGACAGTTTCTGCCTTTTATTGGTATTGAAGTTCACACAAATTTAATGTAATTACCAATACACTTGCATTTATATACTTAAAAAAAAAACTAGGTTTCTTGCTGTTTCTGTTGGTCTAAGCCAAAGCATGCAATTTCTTTCTTTCCTTTTTTTTAAGTCTCCAAATATAAATACAATAAAGAGAAAAATCCACAATGAATACATTTTTATTTGTTTTAGTTTATGATATTGCTATTAGTGGAAATATCTGAGTTTGGGCAATTTAAAAAGAATGGAGGTTTACTAAGCTTAAAGTTTGGAGGTCGAAGGTCAAAGGCTGCATTGGGTGAGAATCTCTTTGCTGGTGGATGACCTGGCAGAGGACATCTCACGTGAAGAGGCAAGAATGTGCATGCCAGAGTCTGTCTCTGGCATATTCTCTCATTATAAGCCCTTATTAAGGGAGCTCCACCCTGATGCCTGATTACTTCGCAAACGCCCCACCTCTTGATACTACAGTTGAATTAAGATTTCACTTTCCCTTTTGTTATATATATTTCTTTAACAGCTTTATTCCTTTTATTTATTTATTTATTTTTTGCAAAACAAATGTTAGATTTTATTTATTTATTTTCACACTTTATTGATTCACAGAATACCTTAAACTAAAAACTAAGCTAGAATGTAGTTACAAGTACACTGTAATTTTCTTCTGAAATATTTTAATTAATTTACATTCATTCCCTGAGTATCGTCACAGTATACAAAATATGATTTCCCATCCAGAATATATTGCATAGTAGCTTAATCATACATGTTATAGTAAATAATTTCCCATTTCTAGTTTTACACACACCCACACACACACACACACACACACATACATATATATGTGTGTATATATATATTTTTTTTTACCCCTATTTCTGACCCTCTGCCATTTCCCACCCTCCTCCCACACTATCTCAGGTTTATACAGTTGTTTTCCATTCCTTTTCCACCTACATTTTATTGATTCACAAAATTTCTTGAATAATCTAACTACTTTCAATAGCAAGTTCAGTTGCTATATACATATCTGTGAATACATATCTGACTTTAGGTGTGAAACTCTGAGTAGAATGAATATACTATAAGGTAGCACCTCGCTGATGCTATATAACTTACTATGATCATTAAACAGGTACTTTTTAATATATTTTTTAATTTCAAGAAAAGCAATTTTAACTTTAATAAATCAAAGAAATGCTAAGGAACTATGCTTAAAACTTAAAGTCAGGAAACAGATTAGGATTCTGTTCAAATAGTAGCCACGTGAATCTATCATCAGCTCAAGACAAACTTTTTAAAAATTTTTTTAAGTTTGCTTTAGGGTACATGTGCTCCCCAAAGAGAGACAGAGACAGAGAGAGAGAAGAAAGAGGGAAAGTGAAAAATCACATCCCAGGTAGGCTGGCCATGCCACAATCCCTTCTCCACCATTTTTCTCTCTGGATTTTGGGCAAGCATATACATGTGCCCAGTATGGTTTCAAGCAGTCAGGTTCAAGACTTGAAGGATGCAGTTTTCCAATGTGAGCTCCAACCGCCTTAACCTCCATACCACTTTCTGACGCATTGTTCACCCTCTTAATCCTGTCATAACAGGAAAACGTTTGTAACACATGGATTTTGAAGGAATACATTCAAACGATAATGACACTTTTCCTACATTACTTTGAATACATCTTTCTTCAGAGATTTTTCAAATACCAGGCCTACTAATTCAGTATATAATCACATAACTTATTTTTTAAAATATCTCAAAAGGCCAAAAAAAACAAAGTAGCAAAAATGTTCACTAATGATCCTTGTTCTCAGAAATAATAACTGTAGAACCTGGGATGATTAAACCAGAATATGTTGTTTTTTTATTTCTTTGAAGAGAAGAAACTTAATAAGAACCAAATTAAGTCACAAAAGTACACCATGTACCCACTTTTGAATAAAATGCATAAAATTATTATTTGAAACAGGAAAGTATGAATTACTTAGAGAAGTAATATCAATTATATGTAAGTTTTGTATTCCTTTATTCATTTTCAATAAAGTACACGAGGTTACTTGCAGCGTTAATTTCCTTAGAATTAGCGGGAACAAAGACTACTTTAAGCATAGGTGGAAGATACAGTATAGTAGGGCAGACCTTCCAATGGCATAGAAAAAAAGTAAGAAGGAGTGAGGTCATAGCAAGGAACAAAATTAGGGATTCCTGCTAAGGTCTAAGGTCCTAAGCTTAGTTATTTTTGTGGAATGATCTAACATCTGCTAAGGTCTAAGGTTCTAGGCTTAGGTATTTTTGTGAAATGATTTAACATCATTTCCTTTGTCATTACATCTTCTAGTTATAAACTACATGCCCTTCCCTACATTGGTAAAATATAAAGAGTTTCACAGAGTGGCAGGCAGAATAATGGTTCTTCAAAGATGGCTACATCCTACTCTCTAAAACCTGTGAATATGTTAGGCGACATGGCAAAGAGGAATTAAGACTGGAGGTAAAATTAGCATTAATTAGCTGTGCTTAACATTGGGACATTATTCTAAATTATCCATATGGGCCCAGTATAGTCACAAGAATCCTTAAATGTAGAACAAGGAGACACCATCAATGAGAAAATGATACAGCATGAGAAAAACTACACTGGTCATCACTAGATCTTAAGATAAAAGGGGCCGTACATCACGGAATATAGATAGCTTTAAAAAGTTTGAAAGGATAAGAGAAACAAGCTCCTAGAAACTCCAGAGTTAATGCAGCCCTACTATCACCTTGCTTTTCATTTGCTTGTTTTGCTATAAAGCACTTGTGCTTCCCAGAGAGATGGAGAGAGTGAGTGAGAAATCATCTCAAAAGCACCTGTGCTTCCCAGAGATGGAGAGAGTGAGTGAGAAATCATCTCCAAGGTGAGGGGGAATGGCCATGCTGCAGCCCTTTTCCTCCACTCTCTTCTCAGTATCTTGGACATACACACACACACACACACACACACACACACACACTTCTGGCATGATTTCCAAGCTCCAGGGACTAGGATTTGAACTGTGAAGTCAGCCAAGTGTGATTCAGTGCTTAACATCTTAACCAGCTGCTATTCCTGACACCTTGCTTTTAACCAAAATCTCCTTTTCAGACTTCTGACCTCCAAATTATAAAATAATACATTTATGATGCTTTAAGCCACCAAATTTGTGGTTATTTGTTACAGGAGCAATAGAAAACTAATCTTGGCAACTTTCTTACATCTCTGCAATAAACATATTTTCTTTAGGAGACTTTAATTGTACATGAAATATAAAATAAAAGTCTTTTTTTTTTCCTACCCTCTATTCCTCAGTTCCATTTTTCACCAAAACCGCCATGACGTAACTCAAAATATTCAATCAGAAAATAATTGTATGAGGTCAACTCCACGGCCTGGTGGTTGGGGGTAACCAGATCCCATATAGCTGACCACACAATTGGAATCCCTGACCAGGTGACATGAGAAACAGAAACAGACCAGATGCATGTGCATGCATGCCCTAAAATCTTGAAAAGAGGGAGAGATGGAGGAGAAGGGGGTCGTGGCATAGCCATTCTTCATGGGTTTGCTTCCTCTTCTTCTTTCGCTGCCTATCTCTTTATTTGAGTACATATTCCCTCTACTACAATTTTAAAATAGATATAAGAAAATAATTACGGATATTTAGGTGTAAAACCTGCTGAGGTATAGGTGTAAAAACGGCTGATGTATATTTTATTACCTATTATATACTGGAAGAGCACTGTTTTGCTTATGGTGTTTTGTCACAGATGCATGAGTGGAAAATGTACCGTAAGGAAAAGGTATGTCATTCTGCAGTCAGAATTATCATCTAGGAATCACAGGGTGATCTAGTTCTCAGATATTAATTAGCCGTATCAATTTCCTGGACCTACTGCAATAAATACCAGAAACTCATGGCTTTAAAGTTCAGATTTTTTTTTTCTCACACAGTATTAGAGACCAGAGTCTAAGATCAAAGTATTTGGAGGAATGTACTCTCTGAAGGTTCTAAAAAAGAACCATGCCTCACCCAGGGAATCCAGGTATTCCTTGGCTCGGAGCTGCACAGCTCCAGTCTCTGCTTCCATTTTCATCTGTTCTTCTCTCCTGTGTATTCTTTCCCCTTTTCTCTCTTTTGAATAAAATCACTTGTAATTGTATTTAGGGTCCATGATAATTCACGATGATCTCAGGGATTCTAAATTACATTTGCAAAGCTCTGCTGAAGAAGATCAAATTCATAGGTTATGGGTGATGCATCTTTGGAGAATGATCATTCCATCTGCTACCTTAGCTTTGTATTCCTTATTTTCTGTGAATTTTGATTTTATCTTCAAGAGAAAGAAGGAAGGTGAGAAAGGGAAAGGAAGAAACAGAGAGAAAGAAGGGTGCATTTAGATTACTTTTGAGATTGTTTTCCATCTTTGCAGACTCTGAGTTTGTCAAAAATATAAAATCTAACAATAAGTGGTATAGGTAAGGATTTGGAGCAGTAGTAACTCTCATACATGATGAGAGGGACTGTGAATTAATATAACCAGCCTATAAAACAGTTATATCTACAAAGTCGTAAATACACATAGTCTACAAGCCAGTAATTCCATCCTAGGCTTATGCTCAGAGAGTCTGGACTGAGTTTCTAGCTTGTTGATAAGAAAGGAGGAAAGGATTGTGGGGGAAAAAAAGTGATGCTTTGATTTCAGTTTAAGAGTCTTGTTAGTTCATCTCAGATTCTCTAAGGATCGAAATGTGAGGAAATGGAGTGGTGCTAAAGATTCTCCCTATTACAGTTCTGGAGTTGCAGGAGCATTAACAAAAGGGTGGTATTAGGGAAAAACCATCATATAAGGCCTCTTCATCTTTCCTGTTATCCAGAAATCCTGGCAGTCTTTCTGAAAACCCCCATTAGAATGTGCTGAAATAATGCTGCAATAGAAAATAAGGATTGAATGCCTTATAGGTAAGATTCAGGAGAACTGGGGAGGCAAGGAATCATTGGCTTTTACTGTGAACAAAAGAAGCAAACAGAAATTTAAAAAAAGAGAAAAGAAAATCTTAACTGGAGCAATGGGAAAAAAGAACTCTTATGGCCATATGGAATGAATAAAGATTATCAAATAAAATTTTAAAATAGGCTCCTGCATCTTCTGTCCTTATGAAATTGAAACATACTACAGTCATTAGGCTGTCAGTAGCTATAATGAAGTTAGGAAATTTTAATGCACTATATTAGGTCAAGTGAAAACAGAAGCGTCAATTTGACTTTCACTGATGAATACTGAGAGATATTTATCTGCAATGGAAGATTAGTGTAAACTTGGTTTCTAAATTGATATACAAATTCAACCTCTGTCAAATTGGGCCAGCATATTTAATTCTCTGGTGCAGAATTAAATATCACAGTTTCTGGAGTGGTTGGAAGGAGAGGCAGCAGTCAAGTTTTTCACCCCTGAATTTGACAGAATTAGTTTGTTTACTGAAATATATTTTCTCTTAATATTTTTCTCTAGAAAAAATATTTCCATACACTCTAATTATTTACAAAGTTCTTTCATAAAAGCGTCAAGTAGCACTGTGATTTTCTGTCATGCATTCATTTTTGCAATAAACATTTATTGGTCATACTTTTAGAAACATATTAAAGTGCTAGGAACTTAAAAATAAGACACAGTTATGTGTGTGGGTTGAATGTACTGGGAGTAATTGATTAAAGGTGAGGATGTGCTTCAATATAATATGGAAAATACAATGGCAAATGGATTTGAAAGCACAGGTTAAAGGCACATCACCCAGGTTTGGGGAATGGGAACAGGGTGAGTCGAGAGGCGTTTTATATGTATTATTTGATTCTTAACAAGAGCGTAAATACAAGGGTTAAATTCAAGAGCAGGCAAAATTAAACTATATTCCATGAAAACAAACGTGAGTAAAGTGGAAGCAAAAAGCACTGCAGTGTGATTAGGAGGGAAATATATTAGATGTGCAGTGTTGCTGATACAAAAATACTGTAACATACAGTTAGGTGGGGGCTTCATCTTGGAAGGCTTCACATATAAGGTTAAAGCTACTGGCCTTTACACTGTAGCCACAAAAAAAGATGTTTTAAGCTGGGATACAGAGGCTGGATTTGTGTGTTAGGTAGGGCATTCTGAGAGCCGTGTAGAAGACTGAATAGGTATGAAAAACAACACAGGTAGACAGTAGGGAGGCTTTGGACTAAAATGACAAGGATGAAGATGGAGAATCATTTGACTCAGTCAGGAATCTCACAGTTCCCAGCAACAGGGAATGCTAAAATCCAAAATGCAACAAGCAAAATGGGAATGAAGAAGTTAGGTGTAGTCATAAATTGATAAGAGGCAAAAATGACACTATCATGCACTGTTTCAATTATATATTCCAGTCATGCTTCCCACACTTTAGCTGTATTTTTAGGCAATTTTTCTCACATTGTGACAAGGCAGCAATAGCAGTGCTAGTCCAGTAACTTTATAGTGCCAAGCCTAGATGAAGGAAGAGCTTGTTATATAATAAGTTCCATAAAAATCTAGAGATTTTCTTTGTTTATACCTAGAAAAATTACACTTGCAACTCTGAACAACTACAGTGACAGACAGTATACAGCAGATGAAAGAAACAGAGTTGGAGTAGCAAAGTTTTCAGAACGGTTACAGAGAATACTAAACAAAGTAGTACGAGGGAGTAAAGAATTAAGTTTTGGTACCCTGGAGTAAGATATTCAAAGAAACAATCAAGAAAAAAATGCATCAATAAGTAAGAGGGGTTGAGACTTTTTTCCAAACTGAAAAAAAAGTAAGAAATTTATTTATACCATTACATCTTCCTCTTTGGAAGATTTTTTATTATTTCTTCAATAAAGAAATAAAAAATTATAAATAAAATGAGTGTGAATTTCAGCAATTTGGACTGGAGATGACTTGGGTGTTATCAAAGCATTAATATATGTGGTAATTAGATGTATTTGATCACCAGCGAGAGTGTTTAGGATAAAAAGCATGGGATATTGGGGACAAAATATTGGTTTTGTCATAATAAAATTATTACCATATATAACTACATTCCTGTTTCACTTAACACACTATTTTATTTTCTACAGCAATCTTATGAGCTTCACTTAAAGTACAAAGAAAAATACACTGAAAAGATTGATAATATTACCTATCTTTAGACAGTTTGCACTGTGGTTCTAGAATTTAGACACAAACTATCTAAGGTCACAGTACTATTACATACAGTCTGTATACGAATTATCCCCAAAAGTTCACGTTAGTGAAACTATTAATTAAACACTTTATTTGTAGACTTGCACAAGCGTTAATAGCAAGACATTGCTCTTCCTACTTAAAACGTAGTTTCAGGTTATAGGACAAAGACCCGGCTATAATTCACACTGGTAATTCATTTTGATTTGTTCGCCTCAAATATTCGTGATATATTTTACATGTTTACCTTGTCTTTTTCTTGCCCTGGTCAATGTCGGTAGTAACAATCAGGCTAAATCATTAAATTTTTGGAGGAAGGGAAGATTCTCAGCTCATCACTTTTGTCACATCTTACTGAGGCATAAAATCTCCAATTCAGCTAATAAACTGAAAACAGTTGGGCTTACATTAACACAGAATTCGAAACTGCTTTCAGATATTTTCATTTCCTGATTAAACATTGTTTAATAAAGTGAAAGTGTACAGGGACATAACCTGCCTTAACACTGGTACAAGCCACCAGAGGTACTTAGGCATATATAGAATATTTTATTCAGTAAGGTGATCATCCATTCTATTTATGAATGCTATCTCAATGAAATATGGGGATGGGCATCTATCTACAAGCTCACAGTCACAGAACTGTGGGAAAAACACTTTGTGAACTCATTTGCCTCTTTCTAATTTTCTAACAAAGTGTTGCTTTTTATTGCTGATACAAAGCTTTGAAAATTTGACCATTTGTAGTTTCCTTGACTTTTAAGAAAAAGCAGTTACATATTAATATTTTTCTCTCCTTCCTTGTTTTGGTTTTATGATATAAAAAACTATGATAATACATATCTAGTAGCTAAATCAGAATTTTTTATAGAGAATAAAAAATTTTGTATGTCCTATTCATTAGATGCATAATTACTGAATGTGAACTGACAAATTTTAACTGCAGCAATTATTTTCTTTGTTTTGGGGATTGGGTTATTGAGGTACTTGTCTTTTTTTTTTTCCCCTTGCTGTTTTACATTCCCATCAGGGGTTCACTTTTCACTCTCCTTGAGATCACGGTATTATGTTTACAGTGTGATAAAATGGCAAAATCAAACAGTGTGCCTCCGCATGTACTGGCATGGTTCACACTCACAAAAGCTGCTATTGCTTCAATATTGCTGGAACATTCTCTCCTTCCTCTTTACGCTGTTTTCTTTCCTACAAGAAATGTACTGGCTTGAAGAGAAAACAAAATGGGTATCAAAACCTGCGTTTCTTTTTAGTTGGTTGTTTTCTCCCATATCACATACCACATGTTTCTCATACATTAATAAAACTTATCCTTTAGGATATTTTTGTGTGTATCACTTCAGAATATTTTCAGAAACCACAAAAAATAATACTACAGGCCATAGCAAATAGCAAAATATTAGCATCTTAAAAGATAAAGAAAAAGAAAATCTTTCACTTCCTAATCTCAGATCATTTTCATTGTTTTTAAACTGATCCAGAGAAATAAACTCTAAACTTTCACCTAATTGAGAGAAGGTAATGGGGAAAAAGGAAAGAGAAAAAAGAAAAGAAAGAAAATGAATGAAAGAAAGAAGAAAGAAAGAAAGAAAGAAAGAAAGAAAGAAAGAAAGAAAGAAAGAAAGAAAGAAAGAAAGAAAAGAAGGAAGAAAGGAAGAAAGAAAGAGAAAGAAAGAAATGAATCTCCTTGAGATTTTTTTGCTAAGAAATACAGTATTGCAAACTTGTAACGCATCTCTGCCTAATTTCCTTCACAGATGGTAAAATAATCTTCAGTCCATCCCCTCCTTCTCAATTGATGACTTTCTTTATATTTTCTCTTATGAATTATACCTTAACATGATTTCCTCCTATACGACTAGTCCTTTAATGCTTTCTGTAGTCAAGTTTATTTGGTGACATGTTTGAGAAATGTGGTACAGACTTGAAAATTCATAGCACACAGTAGTATTTCAAGAATTCTGAGAACTCGACTCGAATATTTAGATCAATATCTCCACTGGAGTGCTTTTCCAGACAAGAATTTTCAAATTCGAAAATGTCCAAAACTAACTCATGCTATCAAACTAAATCTCAGGAAATGGCAATGCCATCTTCCTTAACGAGCCAAGGACAACACCGAGGTGATTTTCCTTGCTGTTCCTCTGAATCTCACTGTGGTAGATAGTATTCTAAAAGGCCACCAGTGACCCAGCCCTTTAAATCATCTCCCCCGACTGTGGAAGAGACCCGAAAATATGATGAGAGATCAGTCTCATGATTGGGTTAGAGTATAAGGCACAGGTGATCTTAAAAAAAAAAAAAAATGAAAGGGAAATGATTCTCCTTGGGCCAGCTTTCACTGGATGAATGCTTTAAAAAGAACGTGTTTTTCCTGTCCAATATAAAGAAAGATTTTGCAGGAGGGAGATTCTGTGATTTGCTCTAAAGTAATATAAACACCTTCTAGTTACTGAGGTTAGTACCCAGCTAATGGCAAGCATGAAAATGGGGACCTCGATTTTACGAGTCCAAGGGAAGTCGTTCCGCCAAGTGAGTTTTTCCCCACAATAAAGAAGCACAAGAAGTCTCCGATTTCAGCCCAAAAGAGGTTCCAGCCACACTGTGCAAAACTTCTGACCTACAGAACGGTGAGCAAATAAATGGTTGTTGTTTTAAGTTGCTAAATATATGTTAATTTTTTATACAGCAATAGAGAACTAGCATGCCTATAACACACATCACCAGTTCCTGAAAAAAAGTTAGGATTTATCAAATTTGCCTAATTCTTTCCCTTCCATCAACTATTATCCTAGTCTGAGTCACCCCATCTTTCTCACCTAGACCACTAATTGCCTTGCAACCTTTCTGAACTATCTACTCTCTACACAGAAAGTATCCTTTTACACCTGCAATTCTATTATCACTCCTCCCCTGCTTTAAAACACACTTGACTTCTCCTTTCTCTAGCAATATATATATATATTCTAAATCTTCAATCCTAGCTCAGAACACCTTTCCACCCTACACCTAATATCACATTTTTTTCTACATGCCAAGTTAGAGTGTACTTTTGTCTCAGAACCGTATTCCTATTCCCCCTGCCATTCCTTTTCACAGGGCACTTCACTCTTTTCTTCAACTCCCATTTCCCTGAGCCAAATCTGATTACTCATGGAAATCACAATCTAAAAGTATGGCCTTTGGGAATTTTCTTTACCCGACAGACCATTCTAGCTTTAGCGATAACACACATAGCATCCTCCCCTCTCACTGCATTTTAATAGGATTGTTGGCATGATTTTATAAAGTAACATCTTAGAAGCATTCTTCAGTGTTTCTGTTACTTGCAGAATAGGTGTCAGCAGAGCTATCCAGGAAAGGGGAGCTTCTGACATCTTTCAATGCATTCAAAATGATAGCTAGAATCTCCAGAGGATTTCAACTGCCTCTTTTCTTCAATGCTTCTTTCAAATATTGCCAGAATTATCTTGTTAATATGCAAAAGGCATATTTTTGTCTCTCTTTTTATAAGCTGTTTAATGTCACCCTGAGGCACTGAACTGTTATGGAGAAAAGATGATAGGGAAACAGGTGTAAAATGAGACTGTCCTAGGCTAACCTAGCCTATGAACAAACTAGCCAGGCTTAATGCGAGAGTTAAACATAGCAGAAACTGAGAGATTGGAAAGTATTATAATAATAGGGAGGGCAGCTGGAGATATTAGAGACGGTATAGAAGGAGGCAGATAATAGGGGGTAGGAGTGAGGAGATCAGGGGGAAACATTTAATAGATGCAAAAATGAGAAGTTATCTGCTGTTGATAATGTACATGGTCTCTGACTTGACTCACATGCAGTAAATTCCTGCTGGGAAAAACCATGCCATACACTGCAAAGATGTACATAAATAATAAAAAAGCCCCACATTAATTGTGAGTGCCAATTTATGTACATTATAAATATTCTGAATATTCTATTTTATGTATTGTATCAATAATAAAGTGTGTGTGTGTGTGTGTGTGTGTCCCTTTAGCAATTTAGGAAATACTCCTTTTTTTCTTTTTTTGCTTTAAATTTGATTTCTCTTCTCAATAGTGGTTAGGTCAATTTTTTACATACAATTAATCTTATATTTTCTATCAAAACTCTAGAAGTAATGAGTTTCCAAATCCCCACTAAAGAAGAGAAGAATCTTTGTTAGCCTTTAAATCTACATTCTACTCACATCTACACCCACTAACTCATCCACTCAACTCTCATGCTAAAACTCAGAATCATTCATGGCTCTCTTTTTGCTTTAATGTCATGCATCCATAGTTATGTAGACTAGACTTGATTTTTATAGTTCATTTTGCTGATTTTGATATCGTTGTTAACTATTACTTTAGGAATACAGTATAGTTCTCAGCCTTTATTCATTTTACTTATGTGAATGTTTATTTAATTGTTTTAAATAAAACCTTAAGGTGGGAATTTTAGAAATATCTCTATTTCCTACCTTTCATCTGGATGCTAATGTTTTCCTGTGTACAGGAAACCACAGCCAACATGCCAACATAGTTCTGTTTTACAATAATACTTTGCTGATATTGTTCCATTGTCTTCTGATTACCAGTCTCACCAGTGAGACAGCTGATGTCAGCTTGATATATAGATATATATATATATATATATATAGATTAGATTAGATTAGATTTACACACACATAAAGATTAGATTAGATTTACACACACACATAAAGATTAGATTAGATTTATATACACACACACATAAAGATTAGATTAGATTTACATATATGTAAATTATATATATATATGGTCAAGTACACTGACTTTCTTTTCTGAAAACCATTAAAAATACCTATTTTTGCTTTTGAGCTTTATTTCACTCTGTAGGTGCTGGCGGTACTGTTCCCTCCCTTAATCGCTAATCCACTCCCCCAGCCCCAGCTAATACCTTTTCATTTTTCTTCAGTAGCAGGACATTATTCATTATTCATTCAATTGTTTCCTCTCTAACATATGTCTGTTTCTTCTTTTTGAAATCCTAATACAAAGAGACTTTGAAAGTTTGTGGACATGAAATTAAAGCAAGAATGTATTTTGAAATCCATGTATAGCTTTTTCATCATACGCATTTTCCATTGAGTCCACATGGATATATGTTGAAACATTTAGTTTTCCTCCATATATCTGAACTTTTTTGTTTGTTTGTTTTTGTCATAGTGTGCATGTACTTGACAGGGACAGACAAAGACAGGGAGAGAAAGAGAAAGAAAGTGAAAAATCGCCCCCAATTGGTGACAGCCACACCATAATCCCCTCTCCTCTAGTCTCCTCTTGAGATTCTGGGCACACATGTGTACGTACCTGACATGAACCTCAAGATGCAGCAGGACTCGAACAAAAGTCAGCCATGTGGAAGTCCCGTGCCCTAACCACTTGCTGGCCCCATTTCTCTAAACTTCTATCAAATATTATAACTTGTTTTTGTTTTTATTTATATTTTTCTTTTCCTTTTAACTTCTTCCAGGGGATGCTTGCTGCCATTTCTTTCTTTCTTTCTTTCTTTTTGTTTTTGTTTTCTGTTTGAAAGTTTTTTATTATAGGGCGCGTGCGCTCACATCAGTTATTTAATAGACATCTCAAACATGATATGCTCAAATGATTATTCTCAATCTCCCCATCCCCGTACTATATTGTCTCACTCTTTTTTTTTTCTTTTTTGTAGAGGTTTTTGCTATAGGGTGCGTGCACTCACCGGAAAGACAGAGAGAGACAGAGAGATAGAAAGTGAGAAATCACACCTCAGGGTGGATGGCCATGCCGTAATCCCTTCTCCTCCATTCTCCTCTTGGGAACTTGGGCACTCATGCACACAGCCCTGCGTGAGTTTAAGCCACCGAATCTGGGACTCAGACCACGGTCGGCTACATGGTTGTTCAGTGACATAGCCATTAAGCTAACTGCTGATCCCTTCCTTTTCAATTTAAAATATGTTTAGCAGCTGTAAGTATTCTTGTAGCTCTTTTTAAATTATTTTTTTGTTTATTTCTAGAGAGCACATACTCTCACTAGAGAGACAGAGAATAAGAAGGAGGAAGAAAGCCTCAATGGGGTGTGGTTACACCACACTCTCTTCTCCATTTCTCCATACTGTCAGGATTTGGGGCACACATGCATTATACACTTGGTACATTTTTCAAGCCAGTTGGGCTGGGAATCAAACCATATGGTCAGCTATGTAGAATCTGGCTCCCTTAACCTCTGGGCCACAGATTGAGCCATAGTCCGTCTTTTAAATCAACTTTGCTTGTTTGTTTTTGTGTTTGTTATAGGGTGTGTGCGTTTTCCAGAGACAAAGAG
>NW_006159700.1:5619632-5624190 GCF_000334495.1 Tupaia belangeri chinensis
ATCCCTCAGGAAAGATTGCCACACAATAGTACCTTCTCTTCCATCCTCTTTTCAGGATTTTGGGCTTATTTTATATGTGGTAGTTTGATATCGTCTTCTGTTTATACTGTTGAATGAATTGTCTTTGGAATGATTCCTTAATGTTTCTCTCACTATTTCCTTCAAAAAGCTGTGATTTTTATTTGTTCAATATATTTTAACAATGTATGTTCCCCTCTTTGTGTATATTGGCATTGTCTGCAGGAACAGTACCTTAATGACAATGTTATTGACAACTTGAATATATCAGAAAGTTGAAATAATAGCATATCTTCTGGTTTAGGTATCTCTCTTCTTTCTAGTGCACTAATTGTCTGGGGCACTTCAACCCTAATCCTCATATTCTTCACTTCAACCTGTGAGAAAACACTTTCATAAGACTTGAGAGTTGAGTATAGAGGAAGGACTCTAAGTAACCAACCTGATTTCTCCATATAAATATATGTAATTTAATATTTTTCTCTAGGAATATCCTCTAGACTCTAGTATTACTGTACTTTGGACATTCCTGAACTGCCCCTAAATCCACAGAAATTCTCCCAAATGAGCACTAGTTTATTAATTTAGGAGTTTAATGTCTTTTACCAATTCATGTCTGACTACCTTCAATCAGTTTAAACAATTTTGGTCAAGAGATTTTCTTCAAATGTCATTAAGGATTGTATTTATATATTAGATTATTGGAAAAGCCATGACTTTTTATGTGAAAATGCATCATAACTTTTCTGACAACATAATATAATTTCCTTTTAAATCAATAATTTGAGATAGGGCTGGCCCCATAGCACAGTGGTTGAGGGAGCCAGACCTCACATGGCCAACTGTGGCTTGAATCCTGACCCAGCAGCTTGAAAATTATACTGGGCACACATGAAAAAAAAAATGAAATAATTGCAGTGTAGCCACATGCCATTGAGGGATTCTCTCTCTCTCTCTCTCTCTCTCTCCCTTTCTTTCTTCCTCCTCCTCCTCCTCTTCCCTGGCAAGCACATGTGCTCAGTGACAATTAAAAAAAAAAAGATTTGGGGTAGATAGGAACTTATACTCTGTCAACTTTATGCTGTTCATAATTAGCTTATTTCCTTAAACTGGATAATTTGAAATACAAATTTTTTTTCAAGGTCAAAAAGTAAGAGAGCTATGCAGAACTAGAATATGAAACCACTAACTCTGAGTCCACTTTCAGTCCATTACCAGAAAATTGCTTTAAAATATATATTTCACTCAGCTTTATTTCTAAAGAATTAGTAGCAATGTCTTCCATTAAACATCAAATGAATAGAAAAATAATACAACTTTGTGCTTTATAAACTTTCCTTTACTTTCTCTCTTTCTCTTTCTCTTTATTTCTCTTTCTCTCTCTCAAGAAAAATAATACAACTTTGTGCTTTATAAAAACTTTCCTTTACTTTCTCTCTTTCTCTTTATTTCTCTTTCTCTCTCTCTCTCTCTCTTCCTCTTTCTTTCTTCCTTTTTAATTGCCAGAAAGTGTATGCGATCATCAGAAAGAGAGAAAAAGAAAGCAACCTCACAGCAGGGCATAGTTACACTGCCACACTGCAACCCTTTTCTTCCACTCCTATTCCATCAGGATTTTGGGCATGTACGCACGAGGGCCTACAGTCATTATGCTCTGATTTAAAAAAAAAAAAGTCCTAAAGCGTCTTGATAAAACTTCAATGGTACGAGTAAGCAGGAGGGGCCAGGAGGTGGCATGATGGTTAAGGCATTGGACTCTCATATGGCCAGCCACAGGTGGAGTGCCCAGACCCATGGCTTGAAAATCACTCTGGACATGTGTGTGCATGTATGCCCAAAATCCTGAGAGGAGAATGGATTGTGGTATAGCTATCCCCTCACTCCTAGGGTGAAGGGGCTGATTTCCCACTTTCTGTTCTATCTCTTCCAGGGAATACACATACTCTTTGGCAAAAGAAGAGATAGCAACTAGGACCCCAATGTGAATCAGTTCTTGTGAGTTAATATCCTTAGAAATGTTCTTTTAACTTAGAAACTTAATAGGAGATGAGAAGCTCATTATGTGTCTGGCTGAATATTTAAATTATAGTCTAAAAGCTATTTTATAAAGAGATAAACATGAAATTCATCCTTTTCAACAAATTGTCAGTCTTCACAGTCAGATTTCTTTAACAAGAATAGCCACAGTTAAATAATGCCAACACAAAATTACCCTAAATCACCTATTTGCTTTAGAATGGGCATGAGCAGAATTAAATTACCAATGGCACTAGTAAGTCTTAAAGGATTTACAGGCCCAGCCACAGTGGCACAGGGGTAGCACAATGCTCTGCAATGCTGGAAGTCACATGGAAGGTGAGATTTGATTCCCAGATGGCCCTGTACACTGCGAGCCCCGACACGTACATATGGTCCCAGATGACTGGAAAGCCTTGGGCAAGGAGCACAGTGTGAGACGCTCTATTGAGGATGACTGTATTTCTCTCTTCCTCTTTTGTGAAATAAATAAATAACAAATTTAATTTTTTTAATTTACTTTTATTTTAAAAATTAAAAGTATTTACACATAAGGAATATCATTTTGTTAAACAGACAGTATGTCACATGGTAGTTAAGACACTGGACTCCTGTATGGCAAAAAGTGGTTAGAGTCCCTGTTTCGGCCGCTTGAAAATCACAACAGGCACATGTATGTGCATTCCCAAAATCCTAAGAGAACAATGGATTTGGAGGTATGGCCATCCCACCTGAGAGGTGACTTCTCACTTTCCTTCTCTCTATCTCTCTGATGAGTACATGTGCCCTACAGCAAAACCCTAAAAGAAAAAAAAATGCAAAGTACATACTAACAAAATATTTTATTTAAAAGATGGTGAGTGGGACCAGCAGATAGCATAATGGTTACATCACTGGACTCCCATGTAATCAACTGCGTTCAAGTCCCAGACCCAGTGGCTTAAACTCACGCAGGGCATGTGTGCATGCATGCCTAAGACCCCAAGAGGAGAATGGAGGAGAAGGGACTGCAACATGGCCACTCCCCCTTAGGGTGATTTTTCACTTTCTGTTTCTCTGTCTCTCTGGTGAGTGCACATGCTCCATAGCAAAAATCACTCTTAAAAAAATAATGATAATATGCACTGTACTTGTGCTGGGAAAAACAATATTGTACACTCTAAAGCTATACAGTATACATTAAATTAAATTAAATGCAAATTTTTTAAAAAGATGTTGAGAAAATATTCTTATAAAACATCATAACACATTAGACATTTACTTAAAAATATCTTACTACCAAATACAACAACTTAATATTTCTTCTGGTGTGTGTTCTTTGAGGATTTAGGACACGGATTTTGTTTTAATGAAGGACACATGCCACATATGCTAAATATAATCAGACTGGCTATTTATTTTAGAAAAAAATGTTAGAAATAATGACTACAAGAGTAATTAGTGTGGACTGATATGTTACTGTAGGACAGGCACTGGGTTACAAGTTTTTCATGTATTATTTCAGTAAATCATAACAAGAAAAAAATTTCTATACAAAAAATTTCACTACAATTTTGAAGGTTAGTAGCTTTCTCAATGTCAATGAGTTTAGAGGTACGAGAACCGAGATGCACACTCATGTGTCTGTCTCACTGTCTGATCTTATTACTACGCTATAGAGCTGACTGGCTTATGACTATTTGGCTTGTTATGTAAACTTGTTATTTATTGCTAAAAATAAGACTGCTATATTTATCTTTTACAAAGAGAAGAAAAAATAATAATGAGTGTCATATTCACAGAGTAAATGAATTCATACCACTAGCTGAAGAATAAGAGCAGGTTCTCCATCCTGATCACTTCAAGTTACAAAACTAGATCAAATGTGGTTCTTAAAGGATACCGACAGCCTAAATTCATTCAAGACTTCAGTGTGACTACACAACTGACATCTTTCTGTACAAAATGTTCCTAATATAGAGGCCAGCAGATTGCATGGTGGTTAAGGTCACTGGACTCTCACATGGCCAACCATGGTTCAAGTCCTGGACCTGGTAGCTTACTTTTCTCTCTCTCTCTCTCTCTCTCTCTCTCCTTCTCTGGTCAAATTAAAATAAATCCAACCATGGTTCGAGTCCTGGACCTGGTAGCTTACTTTCTCACTTTCTCTCTCTCTCTCTCTCTCTCTCTCCTTCTCTGGTCAAATTAATATAAATGAATAAATAAAGAAATTAAATAAAATAATTCTTTAAAAAATCTTTCTAGTAAAATATATTGGTAATGTAAGTCAAGTAATATAAGTCATGTTTTCAAAGCCTGTGATGGATAATGTTTGTATCAGCTTCACTGGATCATGGGTACCTATAAATTCGGCCAAATACTATTCTTAGTGTGTTCATAAAGGTGTTTTGGGATCAGATTAACATTTAAATCATTAGCTTGAGTAAAGTGGATTGCCCTCACTTAGATGGATGGGCCTCATCTAAATAGTTGCAGGGTAGAATAGAAGAAAAATGCTAACCCTCCTATGAATAAGACAGAGGAG
>NW_006159700.1:5624200-5645199 GCF_000334495.1 Tupaia belangeri chinensis
GCTGAACTGAAGGAAAGACTTGTTTTTTGTTCTGTTTTACTTTTGTTTTTTGCTTGTTTGCTTCCAGCCTTCAGACACAAAATGAAATATCAGCTGTTTTTTAATTCTTGAGCTTACAGGCTTTCAGGTGACAATGTTCACCATAGTTTCCCCAGTTCTCCTCAGACTTTTTTAACTCTTACTGGAAGTATTCATCAGCTCTTTTGGGTCTCTAGATTGCCAACTGAAGATCTTAGAACTTGGCCTACAAAATCACACACAAACAATTCCTCATAATCAATCTCTCTCTCTCCCTTTCTCTCTCTGTTTGTGTTTGTGTGTTTGTGTGTGTGTGCATGTGTGTCCTCTCTCTCCCTCTCAGTGTTCTTCTGTTTCCCTGGACAACCTAGAGTATTAGAAAGATTTTTAATTTCATTTATTACTTCACATGTATTCAAACCAGGAATATATTTCAATGAAGATTAGAAGACAAGATTGTCAAATCTCTTTTATAAATGCAGGCATGATTAATCCCCTTTTTTGTAACTGAGCTAGATTAGAAAAGAATTGCTATGGTAGAATATATAGAGCAAAGGCATGTGAACAGAAGCCATAGTTTTTCATCACTCACTCTTATTGGAAGTATAAGAAGTCTCTTCAAAGAAGACCTAATTTTTAGAGTAAATTAATTCAGTGTGACAACCTCTATGATATCTTCATTTCTAAAGTCTATGAATAATAAATCATGTGGTCAAATTACCCTTTGGTGCACAAGTTCTTCTTTATCATTCTCCTTGCCATTTCCCAATGTTCCCAACTATTCTTCTATTAGGAGCTTAAACCTTCGCGACCCACAGTGTTGGTGTGTGGACCTACAGCACTGACATCACCCACGTAGAGCATTATCACACACACACAGAATCTCAGTCGCCAACCTAGACCCATTAATCAGAATCTGCATTATAGCAAGGTCTGTATACGACTTATATAAACAGTACTACTTAAGAATTGTTTTAGTCTCACCCAAAGCTACTATGCTTCAGTGAGAGGAGTAAAGAGATTTAATGATATTAACTAATACTTGTATTTTTACTTTTAAGGATATCTTTTAGATTATGGACTCTTAAATTATTCATTTTACATCCCTGCTTTGTCACTTTTAGTTGTAAAACTTGATATCTATTACTTATCCTTCTCAGATTCAGTTTTCTTATCTGGAAAGTAGAAATAATACTGGTGCCTAGTTCATAGAATTGATTTATTTTAGACTTTGAAAATGTGCAAAGGTCAAAAGAGAGTCTGATTCACATGAGAAGTCAGTATTAGCTATTATTTCACCAATATTCTTCCTCTCACACCAGTAACATACTTCGGTTATATAAGCCTCTTTTTATAAGAGAATATATGTAATCAAAAATCCAGTAAGTTTTCTTTTTTTTTTTTGGAGAGATTTTTGCTATAGGACGGGTGCGCTTGCCAGACAGACAGAGAGAGACAGAGAGATAGAAAGCGAGAAATCACCCCCCAGGGGGGATGGCCACGCCGCAATCCCTTCTCCTCCGTTCTCCTCTCGGAATCTTGGTCATACACGCACATGCGCCCGGTGTGAGTTTTAAGCCGCCGGGTCCGGGACGCGAACCGCAGTCGACTACATGGGAGTCCAGCGACAGCCATTACGCTGACTGCTGGTCCCAAATCCAGTAAGTTTTCTTAAGAATTATTTAATTTTGTTTAACATTATTTTTATTTTTTAAAATTTGCTATAGCGCATGTGCACTCACTAGAAAGAAACAGGGTGGTGGGGAGGAGAAAGCAAGCTGCCAGAAACAGAACTTGAATCATGGTTGGCCATGTGGGAGTCCACCACCACCTATTGGCCCTCCAATACATTTCTTATTTTCTAGATTTTTGCTTTTCTGCCTTGATTTCCTCTCTCTCTCTCTCTCTCTTCTTTCTCTCTCTCTCTCCCCTAGCTCCCTCTTTTTTCTCCTTTCTTTCATTTTTTATTTTGCGAAGTTGAGTATCTGTTTTTCCCTCCTCTACCTCTGTACACGAACATCCATTATGTTGTAAACATCAGGCATATTTTAGAAGAGATATTAAAATGTTTGACTCTGATTTGTAACTCTGCTATAAGCCAAAGGTAAAAGTCTGAGTTCTACAGCATTCTAAAAGAAAACAAATACTTAGTGAGATAATTATTTTATTCCTTTAGAATCTTTCCATGGAAGAGCTTTGGGGAGAAAGCAGAGTAAAGCCAGTAACAGCTCAGACTGGATTTGGAAATCAAGACTGTAATATCTGTCTGTCTAAACTTTTACGAGCCAGGTGGTTAAGAACAAGTTTTCAATTTGCTCTGAACATTAGATTATTCATGTGTAAACTCCTGGAGCTATTTTAAGTGTTCCTAGTAGCAATCCATGTAAAGTGTTTACCATAATTCCTGAAACTAAATTCTTGGAAATGTTCATTTTTATCATCATCAACTTTAACAGTATAAACAATACTAATCAATGCAGCAACAAGAGATAAATTACATCAGAAGTACAAACCCAAGTAAACAAAATTAACTCATCTTAAAACTATATACTTAGACTTAATTCCCCCCCCGCCCCCCAAATTCTGGTGTATTCCTGTATTTTTCACTCCGAACGCTCTTTCCATCTTGTAACCAGTGGAGTCTCACTGTATTTTGCTTTTCCTTCATTATTATCTCCTGCTATGTGCAACTTTTTTCTCTCATTGCAATTCTTTCTTCTTTCCTTTAATCTGGCTCTCCTTTCTTTCTACTCCATCCAGCGGTTTTAGTTTTTATCTTTCTAGAAAATTTGAGTTACCTTTTCACATACTTCTTAAGAAAAGCAACTAAAATGATTTTTATTATTAACTAACAAAAATTTCTATGTGAATCTACACCATTGAATAATTTTATTTATTACGCTTTGTGAGATCTCCACAAACTGGCCACTTTGATATGTTTGTGATCTCGCACATATTCATCAGGTAAATCAAATTTGTCACTCATCACACCAGTGGCAGAGATGTCTCCAACGGCTCTTGAATTACATAAAATTATTTGTTTTAATGATTTCATATTTTAATTTGTTTTACCTTTTCCATGTAATATTACAATGTTACATATTATAGTAGAGTTTAAAAATAAGTTTTTGAGCCTATTTGGCAGTCTCCTCAATAAGCAACGGTATTTTGCTTTCAGTCTTGTTTGCTATGGACAGTGCACCTATAGTAGAGAGACAGAGAGGGAAGGAGAGAGAGAAAATAAGAAAGTACCTCCCAGATGGGATGGCCAGTTGCAATGCCTTTTCTTCCATTGTTCTCTCAGGATTTTTGGGCATGCATGCACAAGTGCCCAACATATTTTTTAAACCACTGTATCCAGGACTTGACCTGCAGTATGAGCCATGTGGGATACAACTGCCTTGACCTCCACGCCACCTGGCTGGACAACCTTCACACATTTTCTATTCAATTTTTTTAAATAGACATATTCACTAAAGTTACACTCAGTTACGTTTAAGAAAATCTGGTGTTATCTTCAAATAGATCTAATTCCATTTTTTTTTTTTTACTACCTATGAGGACCTATAAATTTGAAGTTTAAACAAAAACAGATGGGGCCCAGCCACTGTATTTGGATGCTGCTGTTCAGCATGGGAGGCCAGGGTTTGATTTCTGGCATACCCTAAGAAGCCAGGCACGATTTAGTCCCAGCTACTCAGGAAGCCGAGGCCGGAGCAGTGCAACATAGCAAGACTCTGGTTAAAAATACCACATACACACATGTACACACACATATTGGATGGAAGTGTCCACCTGAATATATAATTACCTCCTTTTAGTACTGGTATATGTGTTTTAATAATTATGGTAAAGATAAGAGTGCTATTTCATGTTACTACAGAAGTAAACATATGCATGAATTTCTACTGAAAATTTCATGGCCCATTTCAGTAATGTTTTATGAGAAAAAAAATGTGTCATTTTCTCAATTTATTTTTTGTTGCTAGTAATTCTGTGGAAAACTCAAATGGCTTTCTGCGCAGGAAAACTGTGAGTAAAGCAGAGCTGTCTTGTGCAGCTGGAACATGGGCACAGAGAAACAGAAGAAGATTTAGCCTGGAGCTTGTGGGTTCTATACAGAGCTTCTTCCTTAAGCAGTGAAATATTTCAGTATATTTTTAAGGCAAATAAAGAATTTCTTCCAATAGGAGAAAATTAAGCTTTGTTGCTATGCCGATTTCTCCCTCAGAGTGACCTCGCCTGTCATTTCTCAGATGTAGCTGAAATCAAGAGGGGTCAATTGTCCCAATGAACCAGGGCCTCATTCACAGAAAGTCATAATGTAATAGTCATTATTCTATTTTTGTTGTAACTTATTAAAAGTATTATTAATAACAGCATTTACAGCAAAATAAGAGATTTCTCTATTTAGAAATTACCCATAATATCTAGGATAATTACCACAACTATTCTCTTTTCACTGAGCTAGTCCCTTTGGGCAATTTCTTCACAGGTAACTGTTTTATAATCATGCAGAAATCGTCTGCCAGAAAGAAGTCTCAGTTATTTTTCTTTCTCCTATCTCTCCGAAGCAAAATGTCATGGTAAGTGTAGAAGCCCCAACTTAGCAACACTTCCCGTAAATACAGGAAATGGTGTCTCATCCCAAGTGCTTTAGAGCTCCTGTTAAGGCAGTGGAAAATCTACAGAGGAAATCTTTTGAAATTAATAGGCAGGAGCTTTGGGTGGAGCTCTATAATAAGGGCCTACCTTTCTATATTGACCTTTCTGTGGAAAAAGTAGACCAGCGCCAACTGGAAAATTATAAACTGTTGTCCATAGAAACACATTTAGGTTGTGTATATTATTATTAATTATATTTGAGATATATATATGTATACACACACATATATACATATACACACACACATGCACTTACATATATCATATTTTCACACACTAATTATATTGATAAAATGTCAGTAACAGTTAATAGCTACATTGAAAATAAAGTATATCTTAGCTTTGTGATTATAAATGTTATTCTTTTGTAAAATAGTCAAGTGACTCCTTCCTCCATCACTAAGTCTTCCAGGGAAGAAAATAAAAATAGTAAGCAAATTCCCTTATTAATAATGTGATTGAATGAATAAAGTTATTGATGAAATAGGGATCTGATACAAAGCAGGCATTAGAAATTAAATGAAATTTAATGTGATTTTTTTCCTTAAATTTCAAATTGCATAATGTTCTACATACTTTATATAATATCTCAACTGTTGAATAGTGGTGGATAAACTATATATATTGCATCTATTTTAAAATGTATCATTTAAGACCAGCAGATGACGTAATGGTTACATTGCTTGATTCTCATATGACTGACTGTGGTTTGAGTCCCAGACCTGGAGGCCTGAAACATGTCAGGCACATGTGCATGCATGCCCCAAATCCCAGAAGTAGAATGAAAAAGAAAGGATTATCACATGGCCATCCCTGGAGAAGGAGGTGATTTCTCACTTTCTGTCTCTCTGTCTCTCTGGGGAGTGCACATGCCCAATAGCAAAAACCTCCCTCTCAAAAAAAAAATTATACTAAAGAATTCCTTTAAACTTGCATTTATACATGAGATTCTGTTTAACTATGAATCATTTGTTAAAAAAGAGATATGAATATGCTTCTATAACAGTTACCAAGGGAAATAAAGAAACAAAGTGATAGGGAGAGAGATTTAGTACAGGGGTTAACTCACACAGCATGGAGACTGTGAATCAGAAATCCAGTCATATAATTCATTCTGAGTCTAAAGTCTCAAGAACTGGGTGGTTGAAGGTGTAATTCCTGGTCTGAGTCCAAAGTCAGTAGAAGATGGGAGCATCAGTTGAAACAGAAGACAGTAACGTCGCTTTTTCTCTGCCTTTTGAAAATATTAAGGCACAGGGGTTAACTCACACAGCATGGAGACTGTGAATCAGAAATCCAGTCATATAATTCATTCTGAGTCTAAAGTCTCAAGAACTGGGTGGTTGAAGGTGTAATTCCTGGTCTGAGTCCAAAGTCAGTAGAAGATGGGAGCATCAGTTGAAACAGAAGACAGTAACGTCGCTTTTTCTCTGCCTTTTGAAAATATTAAGGCCTTAATTATTTGCATGCTATGTGGGCATTCCTTAACCCAGTCAAGTTGACATATAACCCTAACCATCACAGAAATTTAAAATTCATATGGCAATCATCCAAAAGAGAGAAATATTTCTTATATAAACTGGAAAAAATGTATTCAGGTATTCAGTCTTTAATCAAATGTAAGTGCTTTATGTTTTCTTTCATGTGAAAGGAGAAAATAATGTGTTCTTTATATTACTGAACATAATCTGTAACATAACACACACACACACACACACACACACACACACACAAAATCAATACATTCAGAGGTTTTTGCCTTAGGGTATATGAACTTGCCAAAGAGAGAGAAACAGAGACAGTGAGATGGAAAGTGAGAAATCACCTCCCCCCTCAGGAAGTATTGCCATACCGCAATCCCTTCTCCATCATTCTCCACCTGGGATCTTGGGCATGCACACACGTGCCCAAAAATGATTTTCAAACCGTTGGGTCCAGGACTTGAACCACAGTTGGCTATGTGGGAATTCGGCAACATAACCTGGACACCATCTGCTGGCCCTGAATCAAATTATATTAAAACAACTTTTTTCTTTGATATAGGTGATGATGGTTCGTATCCCCAGCTCAGTCATCCTAACATATCAGGCACATGTGTAAGTGCAAAATTCAAAGGACTTGACTGAAGGAAGGGGGTTGCCACGTGACCGGCTTCTGCAAAGGGTTCATCTCTCTCACTCTCACTATCACATGTGTGTTCTATTATAAAAAAAAAAGAAAGAAAAAAAAGTAACACAAATAAAGAATATCTAAAAAGCTATACTCACTCATTGCACCCGAGGTTGTAGTTATTTAGAATTCTCAGGGGCACACTAATCTACACTAACATAGAAAGAACTAGTACAGAGAAATGTCACATTTTTATTCTACATTATATTCATAGTGGGATAAAATGAGATCCAGCAGCAGAAGGTGGATAAGATGTTCAATGCAGATCAAGATAAATAAATTCTATAGTTTTAGACTCTGAGCACAAATAGTTATGTGTAATAAGAATGTAGGACATAATAGAGGTTTATTATATAAATAATTCCTTTGGTTCTAATGTCAACTGCCTTCTATAGCTGGTGTAAACATTCCAGATATTAAGTGTGAAGAGTATTTGTGGATTTGAGTAGCTTCTCCCATGTTGCGGCAAGGTAGTGTTTGTCACAGAAGGTGGAAATGAAGCTTAGCATGTGATTATCTGAGGACATATGGAGTCCACTACTTTCCTTGAAACATGGATCACAGGGCACATAAATAATGAATAATGGACCATAATAACTACTTGAAATGTATCTTTGGTGCTTATTTACTGGATCTATTTTGTACGTCATAGTAGACTTTAAGCACAGAACATTTATAATTGCCCTAAACTGATGCTCCAAGGTCCTATGAAAATAAAACTTAGATAAAACATGTCTGGCACATTGTAGGCATCCCAAAGGTCTCTGTTTAATAGATGAATAAATATTATTTATATCAAGGTTTGAATGGATGGGTGGATCAGTGTGTAAATGAGTGAGAGAACAAATTAAGGATATCTATACTGTTATCGTTCTACCTATGAAAGCAAGGCAGAGAAAGCAAGTAAATGTGGCATTACACTAGAGGTAAATCAAAAGCAGTATAATATCACCAAAAAAATGGATGCTTACTCTTCTGGAGGGAGTCAGTGAAAAAAGTTACATATAGGTGAGACAGAAGGACTAAGACTTGAATTATTAGTTAACCCAGTTCACGGATGTTTAAGCTTGTTAGCATTCTCCATAAACAGCATTAGTTTATTGTCTCACTAATAGTTTATTTGACTATATTTAAGGCTTTCTATGATGTACTTTAATTTTTTACTATTTCATAGTTAAACATGTTAAATATCTCTGGGTTTACTTGCTGATCTGGGTCACTAGATCAACTTATCCTTGCATATCTCCTTGCATATCATTAAAATGAGTGATGTTTAAATGTATTCCTTTTGAATAATTATGTTTCTTTTTTTTTTTTGGGAGAGGTTTTCCCTGTAGGGCGCGTGCGCTCGCCAGACAGACAGAGAGAGACATAGAGACAGAAAGCGAGAAATCACCCCCCAGGGGGGATGGTCACGCTGCAATCCCTTCTCCTCCATTTTCCTCTCGGGATCTTGGGCACGCACGCACACGTGCCTGGCGTGAGTTCTAAGCCACCAGGTCCAAGACGCGAACTGCAGTCGACTACGTGGGAGTCCAGTGACATAGCCATTAAGCTAACTGCTGGTTCCCGATTATTATGTTTCTTTTATGGAGTGAGTTAACATACTTCTTCCTTCGCATTTCTAATAGACTCTAAACTTTGTCACTGACTTCTAAGTTTAAGACAACATGAAAGTTATCTGAGATGTGAGGATTTTTGCAAGTTTTTAAATTACGATTATCTTTTAAATATACAGAGGCAACTAATTCTGTATTATTTATGTGTTTACAACTATATTCTTAAAAGTAAAACAAGCACAAGCATAAACTGCTAAATTTTGAATCCAGGTATGACTTGCTTGAAAAACAGACCCATAGTGAAACAAAGGGGAAGGAAGATAATTTGTAGCAACCAGAGCTATGAAAAATCACAAGCAAAAAAAAAACTTCTATAAAGTATAATTAAGGAAACATTTCCTAAGTATAGAAAAAAAAGCAGTAAGTGAAGTTAAAAAGTACATTATAAAAAAATGGAAGACCTCATTTATTCTGTTTTGACAATACTTAGCAACATAGTTGTTAGCTATTGGACATGCTACCTCATTTCTCAAGCTTCAGCTCCAGAAAATAAAGTTGGACAATACAGTCCTTAAGAACTCATTTCTATCTTAATTTCTATGACTTTTTAATAACAAGGGAACATCTGATTAGTAACTTTATTCAACCTTTAATAGTTCTACTACTAAATGTATTTGAGAGCAAGATGTAGATCTTTATGCACTTAAAATTTTGTATTAAAAATCACAAACATAAAAAAATTGTTTTATTAGATGTCAAGTTTGAATTCTTAATTTGTAAAATTTGATTTTTTTAATAGTAAGTTATACTTGCCCAGGGATATAGAATATTTGTGTCTAATGATGCAAGCTTGCACACAGATCCTTGAAAATACCTAACGTCCTTTCTGTGTTTTCTTTTTTTCAAGTGACAGCCAAAAACATTTATAAGAAATAACAAGTATTTCTGAACCTTTATTTTGTCCCCGTATTGTTATAATATTTTACTTTCAGCATTATCTGAATGGCTTTCTCATATTCTCATAATCTGTTGAAGTTGGTGCTATTATTTTCACCATTATTTTTATTTTGCGAAGGAGGACTATGAAGCACCAAAAGGTTATCAGTGTTGTTTAAGGTCATCTAGAAAGGAAATAGAACCAGAATTTGAACCAAAGCAATTTGGTTACAGATTCAATCTTTTAAAACAGATGTTTCCCAGTTAAAGTTAATTACTTTCTCCTTTGTCCTTAGATACTACTTATTTATATTCTTGTTAGGATATTTGTCATCACCTATTTTGCATATTTTATTTATGTGTCTGTTTCTACTAAAATAGCCCCCATTTAACCAGGGCTTATATCTTACACATTTTGAATTTTTCAAACATTTAGCACAATACCTGGCTTATAACATATATATATATTGTTTATAATAATGCTTTTCTAGAAGTTTCCTGACATTATTGATTGTATAACATTCCAGTTATATTTCAGCCATTCCTTCATTGCCCAGAGTAATTGGTGTCTTTCAACCAAGCCCCCTCTCTCCTCCTAGCACGGGATCCCTGTAAATCTGTTCCTCCAATTACATTGCCAGATGACAACCTGTTAGTCACCTGCTTTCCATGTGTGGTACTGATAAATGATTGATAATAGGAAGAAAAAAATATGTCATTTTACTTTTTCTAAGTCTTTACAATGCTTCTATCAGTGACCCCAGAGAAGCAGATGCAGCAATAACAGGCATGAGAAGTGTCCTGCCAGACAACTTCACTCCAGCAGCAACAGCCTCAAAGGTAGAGCAAGCGTGTGTTATGGGAGTGAAGTTGTCCCTGCTGCCTTTTCAGCTTCATGACATAGCATTGTCCTGTTGTTTTAGGATTTATCTCATTTTTGCTTTCCAAGCCCTAACATCTTAGTAGCCAATTCCTGGTGCCAAATTTTATGTTTTCTATGTTCTGATTAAATTCTTATTTCATACGCCTTCCAAGGATACACGGTGATTTTAATGTCCAAATTTAAGTAAATACTGATCTTCCTGATTTGATTAAGAGAATAATCTAATCTGAAACCACTTTGCAGATTAAGATACCTCTGTAGAGGACTAATCCCAAACCTCTTCTATTGATTTGTGTCAGAGTTCAAAGGGTGACTTGTCCTTAATGTTATATTGAAATTCCGAGACTCACCTTGGGATGTTACTCTATGTATTTATTGTAGTATCCAACTGGAGCTGAGATCAGATTCAGCTACTCATGCACAAGATAACATTCACTCACTTATTCATTTACGCAGCAAATACTCTTCACACTCCTGTTACATACTCTACACTCTTTGAGATTCTAGGAATAGAATGACAGACAAGACAGACAAAAACTTGCTTTTATAAAGATTACCTTCTATTTTCTGGGGAAGCAAATATTAAACAAGTTAATAAATGTATAAACAAAAAATTTTCTGTCAGCAATATGTGATTTGTGGAAAATAATTTCATATGATTAGATACAGTGATATCTTACCATGGGAACAGAAAGCAAAACTATCTCATAAAAATAGTATTTCATCCCTATGGTCATTATCCCCAAAATTCAAAATCATAGCCTACAGAGAGAAAAATATGAGGAAAACCCATATTGAGAGACATTCTGTAACATTCCTGGCCAGCATTTCTCAATACTGTCAAGATAATCAAAAACAAGGAAAGTTTCAGTCTAGAGGACCCTAAGTCTATCAAAATAACTGTCCCAATTTTATGAGTGTAAACTTACTACTTTAATAGAGCTTTAGTTGATGCATAAAGCCTTTATTATAGATACTGCATACTTAGCCCAAAATGAAATTATTATTATTTTTTTAATTGTTTTGTTTTTTGTCATAGGGTGAATGGACTCACCAGAGACAGAAGAAAATGAGGAATCATCCCCCAGGGGAATAGCGAAACTACAATCCCTTCTCCTCTGAGGACTCGGGGCACACACACACATACATACCTTGCTTGATTTTCAAGTTGCCGGGACCAAGACTTGAACTATGGTCAGCCATGTGGGAGTCCAGCTCCTTAACTACCACTATGTCTATTGGCCCCAAATCAATTCGTTTTACATAAAGTTAGTGTTTAGCAATTCATTCAAATGCTTTCAAAATTTAATTCTCCTGAATCAGCACATTTCAAGTAGTAAGCTAACATCTGCAATTATTTTTTAATCTCAAAAGAAGATTCTTTCAATAAATTAGATCTATTACATTTGTTCAATTTCTTCAGAACACTTTTTAACTCATTATGCCAAAATAACGCATTTATTATTACCAAGACAACAAATAAATAAAATAAATCTAGAAAAGTGTTATAAATAGATTGTTGGGTGGATAGGAAAAAAAAATCTTTAGAAGTAATTTTCCACTGTTTTCCTGGGAAAAGTAGCAAGAAGGGAGGGCACAGAGGAGATGACAATGATCCTCAATAAGAACAGTCAGGAGCTTGCCATATAAAGAACTGGAGGGAAAGAATTCCAAGCAGAGGGTAGTTCAAAGGCAGGAAGGCTTAAATTATTCTGATTCTTTTTCAAAATATCTTTCATTAATTCATTCACATAATTATTTGTTAAGAGTCCTCAATACTCTAGACTTCGGGCTAAATATTTGTCATGTTTTTTCTATAAATAGTGGAGTCACACTCAGGAAGTAGAAAGAAGGCAAATGAAAAAGTCATGTAGGGACCGTAGAAGTCAGGAAGTCCAATTTTCTCACTCTGTAAATGAGACAAGTGAGGACAAGAGTGGCTCAGGGACTAAAGTTGCATAGTCCCTGGCTCAAAACACCAAATTATTTCACTCTCTCATAAACAAAGTTCAAAATGTATCTACATGAGTTTTAAAGTCCACACTTTGGATTACTCAAAGGCACTAGCGTAAACAAATGGGTGGCACATTCTCACAATTAGTCTCATTTCCCAAATGAGTTCATTACCATTGTGTACCCCCTATGGAATTTTGCCATTTGAACTAGGATTGAACAATGTCACGTTTTCATTCAGTGGTAGTCTTAAAAAGAACAAATAAGGGGAACCTAAAGTTAGATTCTGGGCAAGAGTGAAAGCAGAAATAAATACATCATTATAGCATGAAATCCTAAAAAAGATTAAGCCGATGCATAAACAGGGTTAACATATTTTGAGGAAATCAACCTTTCTCATGTGAAATAACATTTATTAATCCATAAAAGCATATGTTAAAAATTATTTTCTAAAGTACTGGAAAAGAAGAAATTCTATTATACTTGTTATGTCTGGTAGAAAGAATGGTCTTGAACCTATCTACCACTGACAAGTAGTAACAAAAAGGAAATACTTTGTAGGAATTACAGTAACACTGGATGGGTGTCTCATCTGGAAACACTTCCTACTATTGTCATGATTTATTAGTCAACTTGGTAAATCAAGGCTGGCCAAAATGTTCTGATGAGACATGGGTCTTTTTGAACATAGTTAACTATGCTATTGTCTTTTGAGGCACATTTGTAATATAGATTACATTCTCAGGGTTTTTTTTTTTTCCTCCTAGTACAAGGTTGCTTTTAAAATTAAGAAAAAGAAAGGTAATTTTTACTGCATATTGAGCAGTATATTTATGTTTAATTTTGTATAGCTCTGGGTCTGTAAAGAAAATAAATCAGCTCAGACTAATGTGACTCAGCAATTAAGAATAATGGATGAGATATACACTCAATTTGATTAATAAAGCTCTACAAAAATTGTGAATCAAGCTACACAAACAATACTGACTGCTATATCCTTATTTCCTCTGTTTTTTTTTTTTTTTGTAAGAGATTTTTGCCTTAGGACATGTGCGCTTGCTGGAAAGGTAGAGGGAGAAAGAGACACTGAGAGGCAAAGTGAGAAATCACCCTTGGCGGGATGGCCACACTGCAATCCTTTCTCCATTCTCCTGCCAGGATCTTAGGCACGCATGCACACCTCCATGGTGTGATTTTCAAACCACTGAGTCTGGGACACAAAACATGGTTACATGAGAGTCCAGCAACATAACCATTTTACCTTCTGCTGGCCCATTTTCTCTCTTTTTAACTTTCCTTGACCCCTCTTCTACTTTAATCCTCATTAATCTATCACATTTTTTATTAAATATAAAAAAATTAAATATCAGTCTCTTCTTTCCCAAAACTAAGAGCATTTATTGCAATTTTTCATTAGCTTTACTATAAACATTTTATTTGATTTTTATTTCTTTAAGAATCTGGTTTGCTACCAAAAATTCTCTTCATTGCTCTTCAGAAATCTTATGAACAGATCTTCCTTTTTTTTTTTTTTTTTTTGAGAGGTTTTTGCTAAAGGACACATGAAGACAGAGACAGAGAGATAGAAAATGAGGAATCACCCCTCTCCGGGGGGGGGGGGGGGGGGGGGGATGCGCAATCCCTTCTCCTCCATTGTCCTCTCGGGATCTTGGGCATGCACACACACACATGCCCAGCGTGAGTTTTTAAGCCACTGGGTCCGGGACTCGAACCACGATCGAGTACATGGGAGTCCAGCGACATAGCCATTACGCTAACTGCTGGTCCCAACAGACCTTCTTAATATGGTGTCAGCCCTACTCTCTCCCCACACAATGAAGATTCCCATTAGATTTTTATATTGTTTTTTTTTTTTTAGTTTATATCTACAAAACTGAGGAATAACTTTTATAAATATTATATAATTTAGCCAAGAAATATAATTTTGTAGAAATGCTGACAGTATATGTTGATTATTTGTTCTATATAACTTTTCAAAATACTGTTCATGGAATATTGTCCTAGCATGTACTCACATTGTTTTGAAAAAGACAGACCAAAGGCAAATTCTTGTAAAGAAAATATTCATTCTTTCTCTTAGAAGTTAGAAGGGATGTAGGCTTGTTAAAATTATATTCACCATCATAACCAGGGTATTTTTTATTCTACTCAGTATAAGCAATATGTCTGGAAATTATTTAAATTCTAAAATTTCACCAAGTCCTACCTGTACTGATTAAACAGGATTATTGTAAAATTTTTTTTTAAAGAAAGAAGAAAGAAAAGCAGGAAGAAAATTATCAGACTTCAATAAGTAGCAGTATCTTGTAGAAAAGTGCCCCTAGAGAGATTGTACTGTCTCCAAAATATTGAAGACTTGAATGAACACACATGGGATGTTTTCTAGGTTTGATGGATGCAATATTATTTGAATAATTTCTCCAGTGTATCTTACCAAAATGGCAGTAGGATTAATCTGAATCATTTTAGGTTTTTCAAATACATTGCTATATATAGCTGATCTGACATAATCAGAATTATTTTGAAGGCTGAAGTGGTTGCTATTTTGATGCTCCATATTTGTAATTTTAAAATGTATTCATTAATAAAGCTGGTTATTTTGTTTTATAAAAATTCTTTGGGCAATTTTTATCTAAGACATATACAGCTCCTGATTTTTGTTTACATTTCATTTCTTTTTTTATTTTTTAAGAAAGATTTTTGCTATAGAGTGCATGTGCTCCCCAGAGAGACAGACAGAAAGTAAGAAATCAGCCCTCCCCAGGGAAGATGGCCATACCATCCCTTCTCCTCCATACTCTTTTTGGGATTTTGGGCATGCACACAAGATGCTCGGCATGAATTTCAAACTGCTGGGTCCAGGACTCTAACTACAGTTGACTATGTGGGAGTCCAGCAACATAACCATTATGCCATCTGCTGGTCCATTATGTTTAGTTCCTGCTTAAAGCAATTCACCAGTACTAAACAGGCAGTAAAATAAATTTGGCTTCACTACATGCACTTTGACTTACAAGATTTCAAAATTCAGTCCTATCAATTAGGTAAGATAACAAGAAGCCATGAATCATAGTGAGTATACAAAGCTGCATAAGAATTAGAAACAAACTCCCCCCCTCGAAACCATAAATCATATAATTCTGCTTACCAATAAAGAACCAAAATGTCTGTTATGGATTTGAAGTTCATTGATAAATCAAGGCACCAGCTCATATGTTTGCCTAGACAAATAAAATCTACCTTACTTCACAGTTTGATGTTTTGAATCTCAGTTTTTAACTTTATTTTAAAATAATTTTTAAAGAATTATTTTATTTAACTTTATTTATTTAGTTTAATTTGACCAGAGAGAGAGAGAGAGAGAGAGAAAGCAAGCTGCCAGGTCTGGGAGTCCAGCACCCTTAACCACCACACCACCTGCTGTTCCTTTAAAATAATTTAAACATACAGAGAAATCACAGGAATAGTCCAAACAATTCTCATATATTGTAATACAGTCTCTGAATTATTCATTTATTTTATAAAGTAAAAAGCTTATTTTCTCACAATTCTGAAGGCTGAGAAGTCCTAGATCAAGAAATCAGCATCAAATGAAGGAGGGCCTTCTTGCTGTAGCTGCCTGAGAGGAACACTAAATCCTCATATGGGGGAAGGCAGAAAAGCAGAGGTTAAAGGGTAACCAACTTGCCCTTTTATACCAGCAGTAATCCTCTCAAGAAGGCAGAACCCTCATGGCTTAATCACCTCTTTAAAGTCCCATCTTTTTATATAGTTATAAGGGCATTTACAGTTTAACAAGAAAGAAGGAGGGGACAAATACCCAAATCATAGCAGTACATAAAAGGCTGCACATTTCAAAAATACTACCTGATGATGGGGTAGTAATGATCAACAATGAAAATGATAAAAGTCGCAAGATTTTAATTTAATTTCTTATATTTAACAATTTCAAAGGGACTTTCAGAATTTTTGCCAATATCCTCTCTTTTTTCTTTATGTGAGCTTGTGAGAGTCAGCCAACAATATTTATATTCGATTAACTATTTTTTAAATGGAAAAAAGGATTTAATATCTACCAGCATTTTGCTGGAGGAAATATAATCTGTTATATAAACAAACAATTATTCTAAGTGTAGGGTCGGCTCTGTGCCCTAGTGGTTAAGACAGTCAGATGCCACATGGACAACTGCATGGTCTGAATGCCACCCTATGACCCCAAAACCATACCAATTTTATTGATTTTTACTCACAGTAGTTTATATTTATGTACTTGTTAAATATATAATGTGTGTGCACATTTATTTATTTATTCAGAGAAAGTGAGAGAGAAAAAAGACAAGCATTCACAACTGGTACCCCCTCTCCATGTCACAATCTCCCCTAGCCTACCAATGAGCCAGTATCGTAGGCACACACATGTGTGCATTTAGGCAACCTGGGATCCAAACCCCAGACCTTCCTTTATGATTCAGAATCATGCTCTACCGACTGTGTCACTGTGTCTGGGTTGGTTAAAAAAAAATGGTTATTAATTGTCAGAGGGGATTAAAATGCTTACAAGAGAGAGAGGAAGAGAGAAAGCATTCTCTAATGTGACACAGCCACACTACAATCCCCTCTCCTCCAATTTCCCCTCCCAACAGGATCCTGGGCATGTGCCTGGCATGTTCACTAAGCCTCCGTGACCAGGACTCAAGTCACTGTCATCCATATGGGATCCAGTTCCCCCAACCACTAAGCCATGGGTCTGGACTGACATAAAAGTCTTGTTATTACTTTAAAAAAAATAGCTTTTTACACTTACATTTAATCATTGTACATCTTTACAATGTGCAATGTGGTTTGCCCCAGCATGAATACAGTGCACATTAGTGAAGTCAAAGATATTACTCTATACTTTGTGATCCATCGATGTTTTTATTTTTTCTCTGTTACATGTGTTGTTTGTTTTCCCAATCCTCTACCTGTCACCCCCATTATCCACCCCATGTTCCCCATTCCTATCTATACTGTCTCTAGTATCTATAGTTGCACTCCCTGTTATATCTTTTAATATTTCAGTTTTTGCTATAGAGTACCAATATTAGGTATATATTAAGAGGGGACACACAATGCTTGTCTTTCATAGTTTAGGCTTGCTTCACATTAAATCTTCCATATTTGTCTACTTTGTATCAAATGTCAGGATCTCACTTTTTTGGGGTTTTTTTTTTTTTTTTGGTTGAATAGTATTCCAGAGTGTACATGTTCCACATTTTTTCAATCTACTTAACTGTTCTTGGACATCTGATTTGATTCCATGCCCTAGCAATTGTGAATAATACCAAAAAATACATTGATGTGTCTTTCCAGCCTAGTGTTTTCCCATCCTTTAGTTAAATACCTAAGAATGAAGAGACAAGTATATGACACAATGGTTACATCACTGGACTTCCGCATGGCCAACCATGGTTTGAATCCCAGACCTGGCAGCTTGAAACTCATGCTGGGTACATGTGCATGCATGCCCAAAAATTCCAAGAGGAGAATGGAGGAGAAGGGATTGTAGCATGGCCATCCTCCCTAGGGGGTGATTTCCCACTTTATGTCTCTCTCTGTCTCTCCAGCAAGCACATGCTCCCTATAGCAAAAATCTCTCTAAAAAATTATAATAATAACAGTAATGCATACATACATACATACCTGAAAATGGAATTACTGGGTTGTATGGTAGTCCTATTTGTAGGTTTCTGAGGACCCTCCATATTGTTTTCTATGGTGGCTATACTAATTTACATTCCCACCAACAGTGTAGAGCCTCCTCCACACTTATCTTTATTTTTTTAATTTTAAACACTCTTACTCAGGGTAAGTTGTATCTCATGTGGTTTTGATTTTCATTTCCCATATGAGAAGAGATGTTGAGCATTTTTCACATGCTTTTTGACCGTTTGTACATGTTCCTTGGAGAGTTGTCTGTTTAGCTCATTTGCTGATCTTTTAATTGGATTTTTTTTTTCATTTTGTTTTTAGGAAAGCGCTTGAGTTCCCTGTATAGTCTGATTATCAGCCCCATATCTGGGACTTAGTTTCCAAATACATTCTCCCACTTTGATGGTTGTCTTCTCACTCCAATTATTGTTTCTTTTTGCTGTGGGGAAGCATTTGAGTGTGATATAGTAGTCCACTTGTCTATTTTGGGGGATTATTGCCTGTGCTTTTGGAGTCTTATTTAAAGTCTTTGCCTACTATGTCTCCAAGAATTTCCCATGTGTTTTCCATCAGTGATTTTATAGTTTTAGTTGTTAAGTTCAGCTCTTTGGTACATTTTGAATTCCTTTTTGTTAATGGTGAGAGGTAGGGGTTCAGTTTAATTTTTCTGCAGGTGTATATCTGTTTTTCCAGCACCATTTGCTGGAGATATTTTATTATCCCCACTGGATTGTCTTGTGCCCATTTCTGAGATAAGTTAGCTGTATTTTTCGGGTTCTCAATTCTGTTCTATTAGTTTACTTATCTGTTTCTACATCAATACCATGTTGTTTTGATTATCTTAGCTTTGTAATCTACTTTGAGGTAAAAAATGTGATGCCTCCACTTTTTCTTTTTGTACAGTATCACTTTGCCTGATATGGGACATTTTATGATTCCAGACAAATTTTAGGTTTTTATTTTATATTTCTATGAGAAATATATCTAGTAATTTGATTGGAACTGCATTAAATTTGTAGATTATTTTGGGTAGGATTTTGATTATATTAATTCTTCTGATCCAAGAACAGTGGATGTCTTTTCATCTTTTTGTATAATTTTCTATTTCATTTTTAAGTTTTTCTCATAGAATTCTTTCACTTCCCTAGTTAGGATTATATCTAAGTTTCATTTGTGTGTGATTTTTGTGTATGTATATGTGTTGCTATTGTAAATGAGATTGCTTTTTTCAATTCCACCTAAATCTGTTCATTGCTCGTGTATAAAAATGCTATAGATTTTTGTATGTTGATTATATATCCTACCATTTTATTCTACTTGTTTATCACTTCCAAGAATTTAATGTGGATTTTCTTCTGAATTTACTGTGCATATAATTATTTCATCCTTGAATAGAGATCATTTCACTTTTTCTTTTCCTATTAGAATGCATTTCATTTTGCTCTCTGTCTGGTTGCATTGGCTAGAACTTCCAGTATTATGTTTAAAAAAAAAGTGGAGAAAGCAAAAAACTTTGTCTTGTTCCAGTTTTTAATGAAAATTCTTTCTGCTTTTTCCCATTCAGCTAGCTATGGGTTTGTCATATATAGCTTTTTTTGTGTTGAGGATTGTCCCTTTTTGCCAATTTTGCAGTGTCTTAATCATTAAGGGATGTTTTATTTTATCAAATGCTTTTTTATGCATTGATTCATATGGTCATATGTTTTTACCTTCTGGTAATGTGATGTATTACATTTATGCATCCATGGCATAAAACCTACCTGGTCATGGTATATAATCTTTTTAAAGCATTGTTGGACACAATTTGCTAGTATCTGTTGAGAATTTTTTGCATCTGTATTCACTAAAGATATTGGTCTGTAATTTTCTTCACTTTCTTTTTTTGTTTTTTTGTTTGTTTGTTTGTTTTTTTCCTTTTTGTTATGTCCTTGTCTGTTCTGAGGATCAGGGTGGTGGAAGCTTCATACGATAAAGTTGGAAGAGTTCCTCCCTTTTGAATCTTTGGAAATAGTTTGGGGAGAATTGAGACTAGTTCTTGAAAGTTTTATAGAATTCAGAAATGAAGCCATAAGGACCTGGGCTTTTCTTTGTTGGGAGACTATTACTGGTTTAATTTCATTGCTCATTGTTGGTCTATTCAGGCTTTCTGTTTCTTCCTGGTTCAATCTTGGTTAATTGCATGTATCCTGAAATTTGTCCATCTCTTCTAGGTGTTCTTGTTTGTTAGCATGTAATTGCTCATAGTATTCTCTCATGATCTCTCATGTTCTGTTATGCCTGCTGCAATACTGTCTGTTTCATTGCTTATTTTATTTGTCTGGTTTTTTCTCTGTTCTTGATTAGTCTAACTAATGGTGTGTTGATTTTATCTTCTTATAGAACCAGATTTTAACTTCATTTATTTTTGGTATAGTCTGTTTATTCTTTATTATATTTACTTCTGCTCTAATCATTATTCTTTTCTCCTGGTATTTCGTTTTTGTTTTGCTGTTGTTGATGGTGTTTTTTCCAGTTTCCTGCGATGTATCATTATATAGTCTATTTGCCAGCTTTCTGTTTTCTTATTGTGGGCACAAATTGCTATGAACTCTCCTCTAATGACTGTTTTTGCTGGGTGTCATAGGTTATAAAAAGTCATATGTTCATTATTATTGGTTGAGACCCCAAGTGACTATTGTGCTGCAATCAGTTCATTCAGCCAGTCTGTATCTTTGAATTGGAAAGAGTTTCTCCACCAGCCAATGTTGATTGATTTGGCCAGCTCCATGCCCCAGCACTACTGTGCTGTTGAAGAGAAGGTTAATCCAACATGGCAATCACAGTTTGACTCTTCAGCCCAGTCTGCTGAAGCATACCAGGTATGCATGTGAATGCCCAAGAGCTGGTGTGTTGGAAAACTAGAGGAAGGGGATCAAGGTGTGACCAAATCATGTGGCAGGTACTCATTTCTCTTGCTCTATCACTCTATACACACATGAACTCTAACATGAATAAAGAGGAAAATAATAAAACAAAAAACATTGATTTGCCAGGAACCAGCAGTTAGCGTAATGGCTATGTCGCTGGACTCCCACGTAGTCGACCGCGGTTCGTGTCCCGGACCC
>NW_006159700.1:5647936-5669924 GCF_000334495.1 Tupaia belangeri chinensis
TTTTTGGTTTTTTTTTTTTTTTTTTTTTTGGTTGAATAGTATTCCAGAGTGTACATGTTCCACATTTTTTCAATCTACTTAACTGTTCTTGGACATCTGATTTGATTCCATGCCCTAGCAATTGTGAATAATACCAAAAAATACATTGATGTGTCTTTCCAGCCTAGTGTTTTCCCATCCTTTAGTTAAATACCTAAGAATGAAGAGACAAGTATATGACACAATGGTTACATCACTGGACTTCCGCATGGCCAACCATGGTTTGAATCCCAGACCTGGCAGCTTGAAACTCATGCTGGGTACATGTGCATGCATGCCCAAAAATTCCAAGAGGAGAATGGAGGAGAAGGGATTGTAGCATGGCCATCCTCCCTAGGGGGTGATTTCCCACTTTATGTCTCTCTCTGTCTCTCCAGCAAGCACATGCTCCCTATAGCAAAAATCTCTCTAAAAAATTATAATAATAACAGTAATGCATACATACATACATACCTGAAAATGGAATTACTGGGTTGTATGGTAGTCCTATTTGTAGGTTTCTGAGGACCCTCCATATTGTTTTCTATGGTGGCTATACTAATTTACATTCCCACCAACAGTGTAGAGCCTCCTCCACACTTATCTTTATTTTTTTAATTTTAAACACTCTTACTCAGGGTAAGTTGTATCTCATGTGGTTTTGATTTTCATTTCCCATATGAGAAGAGATGTTGAGCATTTTTCACATGCTTTTTGACCGTTTGTACATGTTCCTTGGAGAGTTGTCTGTTTAGCTCATTTGCTGATCTTTTAATTGGATTTTTTTTTTCATTTTGTTTTTAGGAAAGCGCTTGAGTTCCCTGTATAGTCTGATTATCAGCCCCATATCTGGGACTTAGTTTCCAAATACATTCTCCCACTTTGATGGTTGTCTTCTCACTCCAATTATTGTTTCTTTTTGCTGTGGGGAAGCATTTGAGTGTGATATAGTAGTCCACTTGTCTATTTTGGGGGATTATTGCCTGTGCTTTTGGAGTCTTATTTAAAGTCTTTGCCTACTATGTCTCCAAGAATTTCCCATGTGTTTTCCATCAGTGATTTTATAGTTTTAGTTGTTAAGTTCAGCTCTTTGGTACATTTTGAATTCCTTTTTGTTAATGGTGAGAGGTAGGGGTTCAGTTTAATTTTTCTGCAGGTGTATATCTGTTTTTCCAGCACCATTTGCTGGAGATATTTTATTATCCCCACTGGATTGTCTTGTGCCCATTTCTGAGATAAGTTAGCTGTATTTTTCGGGTTCTCAATTCTGTTCTATTAGTTTACTTATCTGTTTCTACATCAATACCATGTTGTTTTGATTATCTTAGCTTTGTAATCTACTTTGAGGTAAAAAATGTGATGCCTCCACTTTTTCTTTTTGTACAGTATCACTTTGCCTGATATGGGACATTTTATGATTCCAGACAAATTTTAGGTTTTTATTTTATATTTCTATGAGAAATATATCTAGTAATTTGATTGGAACTGCATTAAATTTGTAGATTATTTTGGGTAGGATTTTGATTATATTAATTCTTCTGATCCAAGAACAGTGGATGTCTTTTCATCTTTTTGTATAATTTTCTATTTCATTTTTAAGTTTTTCTCATAGAATTCTTTCACTTCCCTAGTTAGGATTATATCTAAGTTTCATTTGTGTGTGATTTTTGTGTATGTATATGTGTTGCTATTGTAAATGAGATTGCTTTTTTCAATTCCACCTAAATCTGTTCATTGCTCGTGTATAAAAATGCTATAGATTTTTGTATGTTGATTATATATCCTACCATTTTATTCTACTTGTTTATCACTTCCAAGAATTTAATGTGGATTTTCTTCTGAATTTACTGTGCATATAATTATTTCATCCTTGAATAGAGATCATTTCACTTTTTCTTTTCCTATTAGAATGCATTTCATTTTGCTCTCTGTCTGGTTGCATTGGCTAGAACTTCCAGTATTATGTTTAAAAAAAAAGTGGAGAAAGCAAAAAACTTTGTCTTGTTCCAGTTTTTAATGAAAATTCTTTCTGCTTTTTCCCATTCAGCTAGCTATGGGTTTGTCATATATAGCTTTTTTTGTGTTGAGGATTGTCCCTTTTTGCCAATTTTGCAGTGTCTTAATCATTAAGGGATGTTTTATTTTATCAAATGCTTTTTTATGCATTGATTCATATGGTCATATGTTTTTACCTTCTGGTAATGTGATGTATTACATTTATGCATCCATGGCATAAAGCCTACCTGGTCATGGTATATAATCTTTTTAAAGCATTGTTGGACACAATTTGCTAGTATCTGTTGAGAATTTTTTGCATCTGTATTCACTAAAGATATTGGTCTGTAATTTTCTTCACTTTCTTTTTTTGTTTTTTTGTTTGTTTGTTTGTTTTTTTCCTTTTTGTTATGTCCTTGTCTGTTCTGAGGATCAGGGTGGTGGAAGCTTCATACGATAAAGTTGGAAGAGTTCCTCCCTTTTGAATCTTTGGAAATAGTTTGGGGAGAATTGAGACTAGTTCTTGAAAGTTTTATAGAATTCAGAAATGAAGCCATAAGGACCTGGGCTTTTCTTTGTTGGGAGACTATTACTGGTTTAATTTCATTGCTCATTGTTGGTCTATTCAGGCTTTCTGTTTCTTCCTGGTTCAATCTTGGTTAATTGCATGTATCCTGAAATTTGTCCATCTCTTCTAGGTGTTCTTGTTTGTTAGCATGTAATTGCTCATAGTATTCTCTCATGATCTCTCATGTTCTGTTATGCCTGCTGCAATACTGTCTGTTTCATTGCTTATTTTATTTGTCTGGTTTTTTCTCTGTTCTTGATTAGTCTAACTAATGGTGTGTTGATTTTATCTTCTTATAGAACCAGATTTTAACTTCATTTATTTTTGGTATAGTCTGTTTATTCTTTATTATATTTACTTCTGCTCTAATCATTATTCTTTTCTCCTGGTATTTCGTTTTTGTTTTGCTGTTGTTGATGGTGTTTTTTCCAGTTTCCTGCGATGTATCATTATATAGTCTATTTGCCAGCTTTCTGTTTTCTTATTGTGGGCACAAATTGCTATGAACTCTCCTCTAATGACTGTTTTTGCTGGGTGTCATAGGTTATAAAAAGTCATATGTTCATTATTATTGGTTGAGACCCCAAGTGACTATTGTGCTGCAATCAGTTCATTCAGCCAGTCTGTATCTTTTAATTGGAAAGCCTTTCTCCACCAGCCAATGTTGATTGATTTGGCCAGCTCCATGCCCCAGCACTACTGTGCTGTTGAAGAGAAGGTTAATCCAACATGGCAATCACAGTTTGACTCTTCAGCCCAGTCTGCTGAAGCATACCAGGTATGCATGTGAATGCCCAAGAGCTGGTGTGTTGGAAAACTAGAGGAAGGGGATCAAGGTGTGACCAAATCATGTGGCAGGTACTCATTTCTCTTGCTCTATCACTCTATACACACATGAACTCTAACATGAATAAAGAGGAAAATAATAAAACAAAAAACATTGATTTGCCAGGAACCAGCAGTTAGCGTAATGGCTATGTCGCTGGACTCCCACGTAGTCGACCGCGGTTCGTGTCCCGGACCCGGTGGCTTAAAACTCACGCCGGGCACGTGTGTGTGCGTGCCCAAGATCCCGAGAGGAGAATGGAGAAGGGATTGCGGCGTGACCATCCCCCCTGGGGGGTGATTTCTCGCTTTCTGTCTCTATGTCTCTCTCTGTCTGTCTGGCGAGCGCACGCGCCCTACAGTGAAAATCTCTCCAAAAAAAAAAAACATTGATTTGTTGATTCCCATAAAGATTAATAGATTCTTATATTTTTCAATTAAAATCTGTTGCTGTAATTTTTTCTTATGATACAGAAATTTTCCTAAATTGGTCCAGTGTGGCATCCCTTCATGCTGGTGTGTCCTTTTGACATCATCTTTTTGACAGGATTAGGTACTTTTATCATAGAGAAGAAGTAAGACCCCTTATCCCAATGTAGAAAGGGAGAAACACTGTTGGCTAGAAAATAGCCTAGAGTGCCACTTGTTATTTCCTTACCCAATTTTGACTATTAATTACAATTGCAGCAGTCAGGGAGGGCCTGAGAAGTACGTGATGTCCAGAGATGCAGACTCATTAGAGATGAGGGCTTGAATCATACCTTTAGATAAGCACAGTGGTCAGCTAATCAGACAGTAACTGACAGTGTACAGAAACCAGAGTTGTTAAAATAGAAAAGGGAGAATGGTTGGCAGTACGGATTTCAAAACCAGTTGCATCAGTAGGTGCCCTAGTTTATCATACTAACACTCCTTTCTAAGAGTATCTCAAAGGAGCCAGAAGGTGGTGTGGTGGTTAAGATGTTGAATTCCAGCTTGCTAACTCAGTGGTTTGAGTCCTGGAACCTGTGGCCTGAAAACAAGAGAGGCACGTGCACCTGCATGCCCAAAAATCCCAAGGGGAGAGTGGAGGAGAAGGGATCGCTGTACGGCCATCCTATCTGGGGGTGATTTCTCACTTTTCATCTCTCTCTGTCTCTCTGACTTTCTGGTGAGCGCACATGCCCTATGGCAAAAAAAAAAAAAAATCTAAAAATAGAAAAGTGTATCCCAAGAAAAGAGGCCAACTGGTATGCTGGAAGAGTGGTTCAAAGAACTTAAATAAATTTCTTTCTTCCAGAAGAACCTTAAATTCCCAGTCCATTGAATCCCCCATCACTATCACCTGTGCAAATTCTTTTTTATTTTTAATTTTTATTTTTTGCCAGAGGGCACATGTACTCACCAGAGAAAGACAGAGAGAGAAGACAGAAAGAGAGATGGACAATGAAAAAACATCCCACAGAGGGACAGTCATTCTGCAATCCTTCTCCATTCTCCTCTGGGGATTATGGTATGCCCATCATGAGCCACTGGCTCTCAGATTCAAACCATGCAGCTGCCCATGGGGTATCCAGGTGCCCTTACCACCATGCCAATTCTACCTTTGTAGCAGACCTATACATTGTCACAGGGCTTATCACCCTCTTGAGTGCAAATATCTTACCAAAGCACTTGCTATGTACTTATTAACATGATAATCAGCATCATTATATTCATATAATGAACCAGTGTGATATTCTGTTCAAATGTCCAGTTTCTTCTAGTCTGACAGAGAGCAGAGGAAATTAAAATAGGCCAAGACCACTATCATAAATGGGTTTTTCCCATGCACTGTTTTTGCCCAACTCCTCTCCACCACAATGCCTGTCTGATTCTATAGGTCTTTATGATTACTGGTTTCCTTGAACCTTTCCAATACTGAGATACTGCACGTATACATTATACCATTACTCTTGTTTTCTGCTCATAACCCTGAAACTTAACTAGTGTGCCAGTACATCATAACTATGCTGTAGTACTCCATTTAGCATCAGTGAAGCTGACCTCTTTCTCACCTGCCAACTGGTAACCCAGCTACAAATTTCCATTTAGAGTCTGTTTCTAAGGTTACTTTTGATACCATCTGCCTGCGTTCATATTTCTAGAAAATAGACCTTGAAACAAAATGTGTATGAAGGTGGTTTATTGGAAGTGCTCTCAAAACTCATACCTGTAAGAGATGAGGAGCAGAGGCCTTGGTAAGGGAAACCGTGAACTGCAATACAGTTGCAACAGAGACTTCAGCTAAGCACCTGGGAAACACTGAAGCTAGGATTGTTCTTCAGAAAACCCCAAATCAAAGAAAAGTGGCCAGGTCTTTCTAATACCTTAGATGTGGGTTGTCCATATGCGAGGCAGTTGTGTTTGACCAATGGTAATTTCCCAGGAACAATTTGGTTATAAGCTACCAGCAAAAAATACTACTGACAGCTGAAAGAGTGATTTCCTTCATAATGAAAAGACGTTCTGATGTTATACTGCAGTATCTAGACTACTGACATTCATTTTCTGGAGTCTATTTTGTGAAAATGTTTTTGTTTTGTTTTTTGTTATGATATAGAACACATGTGTGCACATGATAGAGAAAAAGAGATAGTTTTAAACTAATTTTCTGCCAGTGCACGGTTGGTTTGCTTTCAGTGTTTTCCATTTGCAAACTGTGCTGCTAAAATATTATTGTATGTAGCTTTAGGTGCATTGGAACAAAAATTTTTCCAAGAATAATGAAACCAAAATATATTTTTACAGCATAGCCCTCAGTTGTCTTAAAATAGTAGGACAAATTTGAATCTCAAGAGATGATCCACACACTTTCCAACATTTGATACTGTCAAAATTCATAATTTTTTTCCATCTTAAGTGTGTAAAATTGTATTTTATTTAGTCTTAATTTACTTTTTCCTTACAGATTAGATAGAAATGAATTAACTAAGAATTGAGGCAGTCTTAATAAAGATAACTTCTAAAAAAGATAAGAATAGCTTTAACAATAACTATTTTAAATGAACATGTATTATAACCAGCAGGATAGCTCTGAGAATCTGAGTAGTGGAGCATTTGTTCTCAGTCTTCAAAGTATTTTGAGCTCTTCAAGAACATATTATTCTAAATTATTTGTATTTACTTCACAATTACCTCAGCATGAGGTCTTACATGCCTGCTTCATTTTCTTATTAATTATATCCAAGTTTTTATTTTTTTCAAAAAGTTTTTTAAAAAGTTTTATTTCATAAAGAATTTAAAAGTGTTTATTATATTCTACCATTTGAGTCTTGACAAAATACTCTGGTTATGTTTAAGTTGCATTTAGTTTTTATATTTGCATCCCTATTAATGAATATTGGCATTAAACCTTGAAGTTATTATTGAGGGAGCAGAGTCTTTCTTTTGCTTTAAAAAAGCTAATTTTCCTCCCTGACTAAAAGCTGATTACAGTAATTTAGCATTTATTATTAGGTAGAGGAACAAGTCCTTTATTTGGGAAAGGGAGTTGCTTCAGTGTGAGATTGGTGAATACTTCTGAGTTCTTTTTTCTTCATTTGTTCAACTAACACGTATTGAATGTATTTTCATATGCTATATGGTGATGTGAAACTTGCTCACACCTTCTTTTGCCCAAACAAAGTAGAAGAGGGTGAGCCAAGTATGCAAATTAGAAAAGTATCATGCTATTTTATTATCCAATAAGCAATTTTATTTGGTATATACACGCAACTAATTGGCTATAATAATCACATACTCTTGATAAACTACTTCCATCTAATACTACATGTACATGATACACTCAGTTCATCACACTTCATACTCGAAACCCACATCCTAACAACCACATCCTTAATTGTCTCATGTACCATTCCACACTTAATTGCTGTCCTATACAACCCATTTGGGATCTGCATATCTCCTTCTGCCCTCCAACTACCTTTTTAAACTGTTTCTTTAACCTTAAGAAACTTTTAAATTATATTTCCTTTTCTTTTCTAAGTATAACACCCTCAGTCCAACCTGTTAGTGTAACTATTTGCTGCTCTTTGAGTCAGTCCACTTTTTATTTTCTCTTGCTCCTTCAACACCAAAAACATTTGTTTTTGCTCTTTTATCCCTATATCTTCCTCAATATTCAAGTGCCCTTCAATCCTTCCAGGGATTTTCTCCTCTTTCACTATGGACATACATTGGGACAGTTCTATGGCTGCTAACTTAAACATAATCATGGAAAATAGATTTTTTAAAATTTATTATTATTATTATTATTATTATTTTGATCAGAGAGAGCAAAGGGAAGGGAAAGTGAGAAAGCAAGCCACCAGGTACAGGATCCTAACAGCAGTCAGCCAATTAGGAGTCTAGCTCCTCAACCACAATGCCACCTATCAGTCCTGGAAAATGATGTTTAATAGCATTTTGTGCTCCAACATTTCATTCTTTGTGTGTGTATGTGTATATAAATGTGTGTGCGTGTGTATTATATATATGTACACATATTTTTTTCCCTGTCTAGTGCAAGCATTTCTCTTCACAGTGACTCCAGTTCTAGATTATATTTTATTATTGTAGTGCATCTTTTTTTTTTATTTTTAAGAGAAGGATTTTTGCTACAGGGTGCATGTATTTGCCAGAAAAACAGAGACAGAGAGACAGAAAGTGAGAAATCATCCCCCAGGGGGATGACAATGATGTGATCCCTACTCTTCCAGTCTCCTCTCAGGATCTGGGACATGCACGCACATGTGCCTGGTGTGAGTTTTAAGCCACCAGATCCAGGACTCAAACTGTGGTCCACTTTGTGGGAGTCAACTACATAAAAGATCCAGAGTCTCTACTAAATATGAAATTTATATCCTTTCTTTACCAAAGATAGTGACATATTTCATTTAAAATTTAAATTTGTACTGACCCTTTCTTTACTGTGTATAGGTCTGCTGTTATTAAATTGGAGATAGAAGGCATTTACTCTCATGTTTGTTTCTTTGCTTATTCCATGGGAGAGAGAGACAGAGAGAAAGAGAATAAAAGACAGAAAAACAGACAGACATCTCCAACAAGATCCCCATATGAAGATCTACCCTCAGTCTCCGCTGGCCTGGATCATGGATTGGTATGTATGTACTTAGCATGCATGTTCAGGGAGATCCCAAGATGTAAATCCAAGACTGTTCCAATATGAGTCCAGTTGCATCACCTGAATCCTCTTGTTTTGATGAGAGAATATTAACTCTCAAGGCAATTTGTTGCTTATATTGATCATCTTAAAATTTAATACAATGAAGTTTTCTGTTGCCTTTGAAATGACTTTTACTATTAAATAAATGCAGGGATGTCAGATTTACTGAATGAAAATACAGCATGCTCAGTTAATGTTCAATTTCAGATGACTAGACATTTCTTTTCTAGGACAAATAGGCCCCATGCAATATTTGGGACTTCGTTATACTAAAAATTATTCACCATTTATCTGTAACATATCTGACAAACGTAAACATGTATCAACAGTTTTTCAAGCTTTCTTCTTAAATTTGTTATGAGAGAGGGACCAGCAGTTAGCGTAATGGCTATGTCGCTGGACTCCCACATATTTCTTTTCTAAGTATAACACCCTCAGTCCAACCTGTTAGTGTAACTATTTGCTGCTCTTTGAGTCAGTCCACTTTTTATTTTCTCTTGCTCCTTCAACACCAAAAACATTTGTTTTTGCTCTTTTATCCCTATATCTTCCTCAATATTCAAGTGCCCTTCAATCCTTCCAGGGATTTTCTCCTCTTTCACTATGGACATACATTGGGACAGTTCTATGGCTGCTAACTTAAACATAATCATGGAAAATAGATTTTTTAAAATTTATTATTATTATTATTATTATTATTTTGATCAGAGAGAGCAAAGGGAAGGGAAAGTGAGAAAGCAAGCCACCAGGTACAGGATCCTAACAGCAGTCAGCCAATTAGGAGTCTAGCTCCTCAACCACAATGCCACCTATCAGTCCTGGAAAATGATGTTTAATAGCATTTTGTGCTCCAACATTTCATTCTTTGTGTGTGTATGTGTATATAAATGTGTGTGCGTGTGTATTATATATATGTACACATATTTTTTTCCCTGTCTAGTGCAAGCATTTCTCTTCACAGTGACTCCAGTTCTAGATTATATTTTATTATTGTAGTGCATCTTTTTTTTTTATTTTTAAGAGAAGGATTTTTGCTACAGGGTGCATGTATTTGCCAGAAAAACAGAGACAGAGAGACAGAAAGTGAGAAATCATCCCCCAGGGGGATGACAATGATGTGATCCCTACTCTTCCAGTCTCCTCTCAGGATCTGGGACATGCACGCACATGTGCCTGGTGTGAGTTTTAAGCCACCAGATCCAGGACTCAAACTGTGGTCCACTTTGTGGGAGTCAACTACATAAAAGATCCAGAGTCTCTACTAAATATGAAATTTATATCCTTTCTTTACCAAAGATAGTGACATATTTCATTTAAAATTTAAATTTGTACTGACCCTTTCTTTACTGTGTATAGGTCTGCTGTTATTAAATTGGAGATAGAAGGCATTTACTCTCATGTTTGTTTCTTTGCTTATTCCATGGGAGAGAGAGACAGAGAGAAAGAGAATAAAAGACAGAAAAACAGACAGACATCTCCAACAAGATCCCCATATGAAGATCTACCCTCAGTCTCCGCTGGCCTGGATCATGGATTGGTATGTATGTACTTAGCATGCATGTTCAGGGAGATCCCAAGATGTAAATCCAAGACTGTTCCAATATGAGTCCAGTTGCATCACCTGAATCCTCTTGTTTTGATGAGAGAATATTAACTCTCAAGGCAATTTGTTGCTTATATTGATCATCTTAAAATTTAATACAATGAAGTTTTCTGTTGCCTTTGAAATGACTTTTACTATTAAATAAATGCAGGGATGTCAGATTTACTGAATGAAAATACAGCATGCTCAGTTAATGTTCAATTTCAGATGACTAGACATTTCTTTTCTAGGACAAATAGGCCCCATGCAATATTTGGGACTTCGTTATACTAAAAATTATTCACCATTTATCTGTAACATATCTGACAAACGTAAACATGTATCAACAGTTTTTCAAGCTTTCTTCTTAAATTTGTTATGAGAGAGGGACCAGCAGTTAGCGTAATGGCTATGTCGCTGGACTCCCACATAGTCAACCACGGTTTGCATCCCGGACTCGGTGGTTTAAAACTCACGCCGGGCGCGTGTGCGTGCATGCCTGAGATCCCAAGAGGAGTATGGAGGAGAAGGGATTGCGGCGTGGCTATTCCCTCTGGGGGGTGATTTCTCGCTTTCTGTCTCTCTGTCTCTCTCTGTCTGTCTGGCGAGCACATGCACCCTATAGGAAAAACCTCTCCAAAAAAATTTTTAAAAAAAATTATTATGAGAGAGAAAGAGAGAGAGACAAATCATCCCCAACAGGGTCTTCCCACTGTGATGTCTGATAGTACCTCCCCACCCCCCAGCCTCAGGCTGCCTGGATCACAGGAACTTTTGCACCTGGCGCATAAAGGGAGACCTTAGGACTTGAATTGGGTACGTTTCTACTGGATTTAGCTGTGTAACCACTGTATTACTTTCCAAACCCTATATGCCAACATTTCTATAATATAATTTTGTGTCTTTCAATAATGTAACAAATAAGGAACATTCTCTACCTAATTTATTATCCCCAACAATTTCATACTTAAATTTTTCCCAGATGATACTCATTTTTTAACTAATTGGCATAACATTAACTAAAATGGGAAGAAAGTTGATATTTTTTGTTGTTGTTATATTACATTTAATAGAAAGCTGATTTTAATAGAAACAGAGATTGGATGAAATATTGTGAAATTATGTTCATTCTTAATGAGGTTTTTTCCCATGGAGAGTACCACATCAAATGAATTTCTTTATCTTCAACTTACAGTTAGTTATATTTCTCTTCTCCCTCTTTACTAGGTTCATGGAAAACTTTGTCTTTTTATGTTGCTATGGGCTAATATTTGTTTTCTATGCTCAATCTTGTGGTGGTAATTCTATTCCAGAAAAGAGATTCTAGTCTATTTTTCATGCTAACTCTATGGGAACAAACACATTAACATTTTAGATGTTGTTAAAATTTAAAATAATGAAGCAACTCAACCTTTTCTGTGACAGGGTCCTTCTTATGGGTTAATAAAAGCTAAGGAATTTTCTTGTAGAAAAAATATATGCACAGGCATACACACTTTTTTTTTTGGTTTATTTATCTATTTTTTTAGAGAAAAAAAGAGACAGGTAACTTTTATAGGTTCACACCATGCTGCAATCTTTCACCCAGTCTCCCAGTCATCCAGGATCCACAGGTTCATGCATGCCCAGTGTGTTCAGGGTCTGTGCCTGGGTTAGTCATGTGACTCCAGCATCATAAACTCCCTCTACACCTTGGCTAGACCAGAATTCACATTTTTTATTAAAATTTTAGGGAGTATACATATCCTGTGAAGACAAACCACAGGCCTCAAGTAATAACTCAGAAAATACTGTATTAAAGTAATAGAACATTTAACATTTAATAATAACACACACTATTATTCTAAAATACATTGAAAATTGTTTTCAACTGATTTTTAATCAATAAATAACCCCCAAATACTAAACTAAACTAAACAAATACTAAACAAAAACTAAACAGCATTCTCAGTTAACCTCACTTACTAAAACATCCATTTTTATTTTTATTTAATCTTTGTAATAATAAGTAACAAATTAACATTTATCAACCCACTTTACTTTATACATGTACCTCATAAGTAAATAAGAGGGTAGTATATGTATTATTTTGTACTTGAGTGACTTCTTTAAAGGGTTTAAATGCCAAAAGATACATATACTCTTCAGACAGAGATAGCGAGATAAAGAAAGAAGGAGAAAGCACTCCTCATTGAGGCTTGGTCACATCACAATCCCTCCTCCATTTCCCCATCCTGTTAGTATTCAAGGACAGGACAACCTGGCATGTTTTTCAGCCTGCCAAGGCTGGGATTCAAATGTCAGCCAGTTATGTGAGATCCAACTCCCTTAACTACTAGACCATGAGACTTCAGTTATTATTAATGTATTCATATTTTATTTAAGTATGAGAATAAGTCTTCTGAAAGCTGAAAGATATCTCATCCTCTTGTATATTTTCACCCTTACTTAGTGGTTGTAAAATTATCTTAACTACTTAAGGAAGTAATCGGCAGCCAAAGTTTTGCTATTCATAATCTAATGGCTAATAAATATATGTAAACTAAAGCATTCAACTAAGCTTTAGTAGTTGTAGCTGAGACTACCCATAGTATGACATTGCATGGTTACCCCAAATATGATTTAGAGATTTAAAGCTGAAAGCACCCCAAGAACTGTTGTTTCTTCTCACTCAGGTAAATAAAATACTGATAATGTTCTACAGACCTCAGGTGGTCTCAAAATCTTTGCCATTAAAAACAATGCTAGGAGTAATGGAATTGGTCTTAATATAATTTCACATCATTCAAAAATGTGTTTATGTTGCTTTAAACATTTTAATCACTGAATGTTTCCCTACCCTTTGGGTAAATATTGAGTTGCTGGAAAAAATTATGATGCATTTTTGCATAAAAATACATAGAAAAAATATGTCATGACTTCCCTGACAACCTAATAACAAGGAGTTGAATTACCGGATATATGGTGATTCTAATTGTAGGTTATTGAGGAACCTCCACTGTTTCCAAAGAGGCTGTACTAATTTACATTCCCATCAACAGGGTAAGAGGGCTCCCTTTTTACCACAGCCTTGTCAGATTTTTTGTTCTTTATTTTTTTGATCCTTACCATTCTAACTGGGGTTAAGTGGCATCTTATTTATATTTTAATTTACATTTCCCTTCACAATCCCTAAGACATGGAATCAACCTAAATGTCCAAAAACTGATGATTAGGTTGAAAAATTGTAGCACATATATACTATGGAATATTACTTAAAACGAGACCCTATCATTTGATTAATGGATAAATATAGAGGACTTACTGTTAAGTGAAGTGAGCCAGACTTTGAAAGATACAAACTGTATATCCCCACTCAATATGTACTGAATGTGTACACTCTTATGACAGAAACCCAAAGATATGACAGAAGAGAGGGTAAGTGCAGATAGCAGAGCTTGTATGGGAGAGAGTGGGTGGTAGAGAGTGTGTGGTAGAAGGTGAGTGTGAGGGACAAACAGAAGAAACATATAACAGACAAAAGAATGTAAAGTTCTCTATTGATAAAAAAAGAACTATAATTTTTGCTTTATAAAATTAAAAAAATAGTCAAAACTGTGAAGATACAAAAATGAATTCTTATTTTCTAAATTGAGTGTTTTTAAAATTTAAATACAAAGTATTTTTTCATTTGATTGTAATACACATATTTTCTCTTCTGCCCTTTTTTCTAACATAAAAATAAAGTTCATTTGATCTTGGGAAAGGGATATAGCTAAAGTCCATTATCGAGTAACTTAGAAAACATATCATACTTTTTTCAAGAAAACAGGCTAATTTTTTCTATAATATTTCCAGAAAATTGACATAGAGAAATAAATATTGAGGGGGAAGAGACTAAATATGACCATCCCCATGAAGCAGAAAGCGTTTGGTGGTTGCTTCTATTTTGTAGGAGATTCCTTTGTCCTTTGTAGCTGAGACTATCCATAGTATGACAGTGTGGTTACCCCAAATGTGATTTCGAGATTTAAAGCTGAAAGTGCCCCATGAAATGTTGTTTCTCCTCACTCAGGTAAATAAATATTGATGATGTTCTACAGTCCTCAGGTGGTCTCGAAATCTTTGCCATTGTACCTAAGATGATGCCTATGAATGGGAAGGCATTGATAGAGATTTTAAAAAGTACAAGAACCAGAAAAGTGTAAAAATTAAGTGCTTTACATCTCTGAAGGTAGATTTCAGGAGGATTGTGTTCATTTTCACAATCATTGTTAATGGGATGTCATTTTATACAAAAAAAAAAAAAACACACAAATTCTGCCAAGTGAAAGTCATTCACAGTCATTTTATATTTGAATATTGTATATCATATGTGCTCTCTAAGCTTTTTTATTTTTAAAAATAGTTTTTAAAAGTTATTTATTTATTGGGTGTGTAGTGGTTAATGTGCTCAACCCCACATGGCCAACTATGGTTTGAGTTCAGGCCCCGGCAGCTTGGTCGTGCTGGGCACATGTGCCTGCATGCCCAAAATCCTGAGAGAAGAATGGAGGTGTAGGGATTGCAGCACGTCCATCTCCCAAGGGAGAGGGGTGATTCCTCACTTTCCCTCTCTCTGTTTCTCTGTCTCTCTCTCTCTCTATCTCTATCTCTCTCTCTCTGGAGAGTGCATTCATCCTATGGCCAAACCTTTAAAAAAAGTCAATTATTTCTTTATTTAAGGAGAGAGAGAGAAAGGATTTTTCAACAAGATCTTTATGCCAAAAATCTGTCCTGATTCAGCCAACCAGGGTCACAGACTTGCGTGCATACTTGATATGAATAAGGAGACCTCAAGATGTGAACTCAGGACCTTAACATGTAACCTCAGGATCCTAGAGTTTTGTATTACCATTGCACCACTATGACTTGCCTTTGTGAGAATGTTTTAATGAAACTATTTTAAATTTGATATTTCACATTAATGTACAGAATAAAACATGGGAAATATTATACTACTGTATTTATTATAATGAATATTTTCTGCCATGTAAAATTGCCTGTGGCTTCATTCAAAAATTTTATCATCTCACATTAATCTTTTGTTACAAAGTACAGCAATCAATGATACTGAAATACTAGGAAAGCAAAACATCAATGACCTCTAAATGAACTTGTTAAGGAAAGTATAATGTGAGTCAGTTAGAAAAGTAGATGGCTGGATAGGTATTTGCTGTGATGAATAAAGAGAAATAAATATTTGAATTGGAAACATTATTTTTTTAGTTCAAAAGGGTCAAAGCTGTTCTTGAAATTTATTTTAAATAGAATGAAATTTCTCTTACATAGAGTTGAAAGACACTAACATTTAAAAACTGTATTTATATAGCCCAAATATACATCTTAGCTATATTAAAGTAAAGGTTTATAAAGATCTAATCTATGCACATGCTTTAATAGTTACAATAAAAATTGTTGATGCTTAATCCAGAATTTAAGAATTTACAGAGCTCTGTATGTTTGTGCTCTATTAGAAATTTATAAAACTGTAACTTTAGTTCACATTTTATTTTTAAGAAATAATATTAACTATTATTGAAAATTTTGATAATTTCTATCCATATGATGTTTATATAATGTGCTGCGCATTGTCTTTTTCTACTTAATAAATCACTTTCTGTATTCTAGATGATTGCCTAAATAATGTCAAGCATAATCAAAAAAGTATTAGCCTGTTATTCAACAATATAGATGCAAGAGAGTAAAAAATTAAAAGAAAATTTTAACAACATAGATGAAAGTTACCCCACATTATATATGATCGATTGTCTTTTTTTTTTTTTTTTTGAGAGTTTTGTTTCTTTGTTTGTTTGTTTGTTTTCTGTAGGGCACGTGTGCTCACCAGACAGAGAAAGACAGAGAGACAGAAAGCAAGAAATCACCCCCCAGGGAGGATGGCCACACTGCAATCTCTTCTCCTCCATTCTCCTCTCGGGATCTTGGGCACGCACGCACATGCGCCCAGCGTGACTAACTGCTGGTTCTCAACAATAATCATCTTTTAAGAATGAATGATCCAGCAATGATTTTAGGTCATAAACAACCAAAAGCATGAATAGTTATTGTCTTCCTGCAGAATTTCCAGTCAAGATTCCAGCTGACAGCATTAAAAATGATTAAAATTGTCCTTTTACAGTGATTTGCTTTGATTTTCAAGACATGAAAGAAGCTACCACATATCTTCTGTGTGTACATGGAATACAGTCAAAAGATACCCTTCTCCCATATTTTTTTATGTCCCCACTCAATACTTACTGAATGTGCGCTCTGTGTAGCAGACACTGAAAAATTGGAAGGTATAATAGCAGCGAGGGCAACTGTAGATACTAGAGACAGGAAGAGGGTGGTTAAGGTGAGAGGAAGGAAACAGAAAAAAGAAACAAAACATTTAATTGACACAAAAATGAAAAGTTATTGGCTGATGATAATGTATATGGTAATATCTTTGTCTTGGGGCCAACAGTTAGCGTAATGGCTATGTCGCTGGACTCCCACATAGTTGATCACGGTAGGAGTCCCGGACCCGGTGGCTTAAAACTCACGCCCGGCACGTGTGTGTGCATGCCCGAGATCCCGAGAGGAGAATGGAGGAGAAGGGATTGCAGCATGGCCATCCCCCCTGGGGGGTGATTTCTCGCTTTCTGTCTCTGTCTCTCTCTGTCTGTCTGGCGAGGGCACGCGTCCTATAGCAAAAACCTCTCAAAAAAAAAAATATATATATATCTTTGTCTTGACTGATAAGCACTGTATTCATGTTATACACTGTAAAGATATATAGTGATAAATGTAAATAATAAATAAATATATATATGTGTGTGTGTATATATAAGAAAGTTTACAAAAGAAAAAAAAATACAGAAAAAGAATAACTTGCTTCATATGTTCCAAAAAGAGAAAAAATAAAGAGGACAATACCAGCATGCTCAACAATAAAGGCTTCCTTTTCTTCTTCTTTTAATACAAAATACAAGCAAAGGATACACATACTTAAAACAGAACTCAGGAGCAGACACGCAGTCCTGGGAACCCTTCAATAAAAGCAAAGCAGGAGTTTGTTTTTTCTTTGTCAATGTAGATACAGAGACTGGGATATGTAAAAATTAAGTATCACCAAGACCATCACACGATTCTACCAATGCATGTTGCATCTATAATTCATGAACATGGTCAACAAAATCATGTTCACTTAACCCCATTTCATTTAAATTAATAAAAAAAAAACCTTTTATATAAAGTGGTTACATTATAACTTTCACTTCCTTAGTACAATGCTGTGATCTCAGCACTGTTAAGATATTGCGAGAATGCCCAACCTTCTGCTGTCTGATCATGAATCTAGCAACTTTGTAAGTATGAAGAAAGGAAGGCTCCGGTCTCAACTCCTGGACAACTTAATACATTTACACTGGTTCCTCTCTTTTACCCTTCCTGCTTAGAACATAAAAGATTAAGGAATAAAATCAAGGAAGACTGGGAGCTTTAGAGCTGGCAAAATAAGTCTCAAAGATGAATCAAGGCAAACAATTACTGAGAGCTTGGCTGCTGCTTAACCTGACGAGTCTTAAGTCTTTCCTTAAATCTTACAGGAATTAGGTGTATAAGGTTTGCTGCAACACAATCGTGGTAAACAAACTAAGTAGAGCTTTTATTTACAAATCTTGTAATAAATACTTCTGGAGGAAAGGAAAAAAAAGAATTCACTAACTTCCAGAAGTCAAAAGGTTTATTTGCTAGACGTATACAAACACACACTCACACCCACACACACCCACACAATACTTCAGGGGGGTTTATACATGTTGTTCATGTTATTTTAGGGCATAAGCTGAGTACTGTGCCATCCTCTCAGTGCAGCAGGTTATTACTCAACTGCAGTTTCCTAGCTACTGGATTTTTAAAAAGGTAAACTAGATATCTTATAAGCATCATAAATGCAATGTATTCAATCACATTTTAAACAAATAAACGATCCTTTACTTCAAACATGTTGTCCATCATGCATTTTTAAATTCAGTCACTCAAACCAGAAACCTAGTAGTAATTCGAGGGTACTTCAAAAAGTCCATAATGAAAATGAAGTTAAAGTTAAGTTTATTTTGGTGCCAAAAAGAAGTTGAAATCCATGCATAGTTTTTTCATAATACATATTTTTGATAAATGTTTAACTACCCCTCATACTTTACATGATAATAATTAAAGAAATGGCTACTATGCAATGATTTATCAAAAACAAATGACATTAATATTTTCACCATGAAATAAGTCCATTTCTCCCTATTTCATTCCGAATGATTTTGTTTTCTTTCAGTTATTTACCTGTGTATGCAATAAGTAGCAGAAAGACCCTAGATTTGGTGATGAGATAAGCATTTTGATCTGCGTTGCCATTTAATAGCTTAGCTATGCATCTTTGGCAAACTATTTAACCAGTACCAGACAGTTTCTTTTCCTTTTCTTCTTTTTTCTTTTCTCTTTTTTTCTTTCTTTTATTTGCTAGAGGGTGTGTGTACTCACTGGAGAGAGACAGAGAGAGAGAAAGTGAGAAAACACCCGAGGAAATGGCCATGCCACGATCTCCTCCATTTCTCCTTTTGGGATTTTGAGTGCTCACATACATGCTCAGTGTTTTTCAAGCTGCCAAATCTGGGATTTGAATCACACAGTCAGTCATGTGGGATGTAGCTGCCTTAACCACTTATTCGTGCCTGAGTTCTCATCTTTTTAATAGACGTATTTTAAAAACAATACCAAAATTTTTAAGTTAATTATAAATATTGATAAACTACCTCATACAGAACCTATACATAACAAATGCTCATTAGCAGTTATTTCTAAGTTTAGTACCACCCAAGCACACTAGTCTGACTTGAAATAGCCAAAGTGACATAGACGCTTGTGTTTGCAACTCGAATACATAGGTGTAGTCAGAGGGTTACCTGCCAGCCTCCTAGGTAAGATGTAATTCGACTATAGATAGCACTCATTTTGTAACGTAATTACATAATGGTTCCCAGAAGATGCTCTCCTTTCTTAGCTGGAGTTATGAGAAAAGAACAAATTCAGAACAAAGTGGAAATGCGTGGAATAGAAATTGTGTTGTGTGATGAGATTATGTCTTAATCACAGTCAATTTTGATGTTCCTGGTGTGAAATTTTTAATGGATCATGTGACTTTTTTATATTATTATTTTTATATTGGAAAAAATCACAATCATAAAATACGTGGACTACTATTCTGTTGTAAAAGGGCAATAACAAGCTTATTGCATTCTTGACTTTTTTTCTTTTCTTCTCTTTCTTCCTTTTTTTTTGTCATCTTTGGTTTGAAATAATTAAAGTTTTCTAACAGCATACAAGGGTCAAAGAAATAGTGCCTCAAGATACTAAGAAATATTGCTCTATTTGTGCATAGATTGCCAAAGAGTTTTCTGATGACTCCAGATGCCCTGGCCACATGCCCTAACCCCTACAACCATGCTTTACAGACCAAATCTGGCTGTAGACATTTGGCTAATGGTTTAGTTCAGAACTGGTATTTTATATTACATATTTCATTGTTTTTTTAATTTAAAAATATTACAAGAGGAATTTCTTGAACTAAATAAGTTAATATTCAAGGAAAATTTAAAGATCTATAAAAAATAAATAATTTATATGCATATTGAGAGCATGATCTGAAAAATCATATAAAGGTTTGGTCTGGTTTGAGGTTTCCTTGGAAGAGAATTGTAAGGGATGGTTTATCAGAATGATCAGAATAAGCAGTTTTGTTTACTTTGAACATGTAAAAATGATTTTATCCTAATAAAACATATGTTTTTGTTTTTGCTTCTGGTTTGTTTTTGTTTTGTTTTGTTTTTTTAAAGAGGATTTTGCCTCAAGGTGTGTATGCTTGCCAGAGAGAGAGGAGAAAGACAGACACAATAAGAAGGAAAGTGAGAAATCACCCCCAGGAGGGTGGCCACTGCACAGTCCCTTCTCCTTCTACTCCATCTCCTAGATCTTGGGCACTCACGCACATGTACCCTGCATAAATTTGAAGCCACTGGGTCTGCAATTCAAACTATGGTCAGCCATGTGGGAGTCCAGCCACATGGACTCCAGAAATGTGTAATGGAGAGATACTTGAGATAAAAGACTTATGGCTGACCCACATGTATTCACCAATGAGGCCTCTGGGGCCAGTTTCACATAGGGGGTTCCTAGAGAGGCAAGCAGCCAGTGTGTAAATGGAAGAATATAAATAATAAATATTTTTCAAGAGCTGGAGTTAAAATGAGACATTTTGAGAGGCTGACTGGCATGAGAAGGTGCCCAGTGCGTGTCTGAAAACCTCCCTGAGAACATCAGGCATGTGCATGCCATAATCTGGGGCAAAATGAGTCAGGGAGTGGATCCAGCTGTCAAGACCCTATTGGGGCTACGGTTTCTATGTCTCTGTCCTTGTATCTCGGTCTCTTTTGCTAATGGAATAAATAAATAAACTTGGAGAAAAAAATACTTTTTGCTTTTCTTCACAGTTATATAATATCTGAAAAGACAATTCTAATTTATCCCTCAATGTTTATCTTAATTTCACATTTAAATTTTTGATAGTAAAAGATTTTTCTTTGTTTGCTTTGTTGCCTAGGAGATGGATGAGAAAAGAGGAAATGTGAACAAAATGAAGTCTGTAGAGAAAAAGAGAACAGTGCTCATGATTTTCGTATTAATAAAAAAAATAAAAATACATGATGAAAAAAATAAATTTCAGGGGGAAGGTTAAATTATTATCTCAACGATGCACCAACCTAAGAGAACTGGGTAAAAATGGGTAGTATCAAGTATTATATACCCATACTTTCTCTGTCTCACCAGTAATTTAAGTTACAGAGACTTTATCTTGAGTATTTTTCCAGACTATTATTTTTGATATATAATGTATGCATTACATTTAGGTATATTTAACTGTCAAAATTATCTAACACTATATTGGTAAAGGCTAAGCTATGACTAGAAAGAGAAGTGAGCGATATATTTGATATATTTTATGTCTATCATGAGCCAGTTAGTTACATACAATTCTTTTACTGTATGAAGTTTGTTATTTACATTTCTTTGTTTTGGCGAGGTTTGCTATAGGGCGCGTACGCTCACCAGAAAGACAGAGATGGAGAGACAGAGAAATCATCCCACAGGGGGGATGGCCATATTGCAATCCCTTCTCCTCCATTCTCCTCTCAGGATCTTGGGCACGCACGCACACCCACCCAGTGGGGGTTTAAGCCACCTAGTCTGGGACTTAAACCATGATTGACTACATGGGAGTCCAGCGACATAGCCATTACGCCAACTGCTGGTCTCCTGCTATTTACATTTTTAAAATGAAAATTGTGATTCAAAAAACATGTAAAATAACATTGACAAAACCTGTATTGAGAGGAAACATCCTAGCAATAAAGAGAATTCTTTGGGGGTAAGACAGATCTGAGACATTTTATCCTGACTTCTTCTACATGTGCAGCAGAGATGCTGTGACACTAGGTAAGTGACTTAACCTCACTAAACCTGTTTCCTCCTTTGTAAAACAAGTGAGATGAAACCAATCTGAGTTGTGGGATTATGCAAAGTAATATTATCACAGTCTTTATAAGTAGTCAGTGCTCCACAAATAGCTATTTTTTATTAATACTATTATCATTGTTATCCCCATGTCTGCCTGATTCCAAGGCTCCTTCCTTTACCACTCTGGTGTTTGTGTATATTCAGTCTGAAATTTGTATTTTGACTTTTTAATTTTTTTTTAAATTTCTTT
>NW_006159700.1:5669955-5684341 GCF_000334495.1 Tupaia belangeri chinensis
ACTATACTGATTTACCATGAGACAAACTTGCTTCCTGAGAGAATAGATGAAATTCCTTCAATCATTATTCAGAAGTTAAGCTCACTATCTCGGACTGAAGTACAAGTAGCAGGGACAATGGCACCTTTATTTAATTGATGGGTCATGGTAACTCTCAGTACTAATCCCAAGTAAAATTATAGGGAAAAAAACTGGGGTAAACTTTTTCCTTGTTGCCTAGCATTCTTTCCTTTCATTCTTGGTGTTCTCTTGACCTTTCTATTCTCTTTTCTATCATAACATGCAATTCAGATATTCCCTGGTACTAGTTGCTAAAACTTACTGTAAATTTCTATTAATATTTTGTTAATTTCTGTAAACTTTGCACTTTAAATTTTACCTGTTGTTTTTTGTTTTGTCTTCTTTGCAAGTCCAATTTTTCTTTCTAAGGAATTTTGGTCATCATTACGTACCTGAACAAAGTATTTTCTGGTACAAGGAATTATATACAATTACACAATAAGAATAATCTCTTCAAAACTGTCATGTTATCAAAACCAGTAAATGTTGCAATGAACCATTTCAAAAATATAGATAATTAAGGGCACATGCAAATGTAACTCAAGATTCAGAATGGGAAAATAATCGTTCTCGAAAAGACAGTAATTAGGACAAAATAGTAATTTGGCTCTGGGCCAGATATTAGATAATATCTATCAAAGTAAAAGTTCTGAATTTGAGAAGTGCATTGCAATTATTAGATAAAAAAAAAAAAGAGTCCTTGTTCTCAAGATATATACACAGAAGTGTTTGAAAGTGAAGGTCACAATTTCTTCAGTTTACTTTCATTAAAAAATAGAGAGAGAATAAGAAGTATTTCTATATTTATTTCTTGAAAGACATAAGGTAAAAGTGGCAAAAAGAATAACAAACAAACCTAGGTAAAGAGTATATGGAGTCAGTTCTAATTTCAACTGTACATTAAGTTTGAATTTTTCAAAAAGGAAAAGCTAAATTTAAAACATCAGAGGAGAGGCACAATGGATGATGAGAAACACCTATTGTGGCATTTCTTGGGGAAGAAAGGCTAAAAAACTTGAAAATGTTTTCAGGATTTCAAAAAGAAGCCCTGTATCTCTTAAACTATTGCTCTCCATTACTCAACGCCCTCCCATCTTACACACAATAAATATAGAACATGATTTTGAAATAAAAATTCAAAAAATGCTAATCTTTCCAGCAGAAGAGTAGGGTAAGACTGACATAGCAGAACAAAAAGACCATAGGAGGTTCTGAAGCACAAAATCTTTACTCGTAAAAATAAAGAAGAATCAATCACCTGAACTCAGTGAGAATCCCAAGCCCTCTCCTGCCAGGGGGCCGGGGGGAGGCGGGAGGACCTCTTCCCGAACTCCAAATTTGATACTCTTTTTTTTTTTTTCTTTAAAAAAATACAAGTTTGTTTTATTCCTACATTTTATTGATTCACAAAAATATGGACAAAGCTAGAATCTAGTGACAAGCACACTGTAATTTTCTTCTGAAACGTTTTTTAAATTAATTAATTTACATTCATTCTCTGAGCATTGTCACAGTATACAAAATGTGATTTCCCATCCAGAATATACTGCATAGTGGCTTAATCATACATGTTATCCTCAATAATTTCCCATTTCTAGTTCCGTGTGTGTGTGTGTGTGTGTGTGTGTGTGTGTGTATGGGGTTTTTTTAACCCTATTTCTCACCCTCTGTCATTTCCCAACCTCCTTCCACACTATCTCAGGTGTCTACAGTTGTTTTCCATTCCTCCCCCCCCATATTTTATTGATTCACAAAATTTCTAAAATTAACTACTTTCAATAGCAAGTTCAGCTGATATATGCATATCTGTGAATACATGTCTGACTTTAGGCATACAACTGAGTAGAATGAAAATACTATAAGGTAGGACCTGGCTGATGCTATATAGCTTACTACAATCATTGAATAGGTATTTAAAACATTTTTTTTTAATTTCAAGAAAAGCAGTTCTGGCTTTAATACATCAAAGAAATGCTAAGGGACTGTGCTTAAAACTTAAAGCCAGGAAACAGGTTAGGATTCTGTTCAAATAGTAGGTACATGAACCTATTGGCAGCTCAAGACAGGACAAAAATCCTTAAAACTGGAAAACAAAAGCTAGTAGGAAATCAGCAATATTTTAGTCAAAAGTCATAAAATTCTATTTCACAAATTCAGTCTCATGTACTTAATCTACCTTCTGTTGTGGTTCGATCAACCTGATTAAATTCTGGAATATAATATTCAACTTCTGCTCAGCATCCCAAACTCCCTATCTTCAGAAGAACAACACAATTGGTATGAAGCTAACATTATCGCAGGGAAGTACCCTGGTATTCTCTGAAGCCTGGCAAAAGCAGAGGGCACAACACAGAGGGAGGAAATAGCCCTGTGATTGGGAGAAAATGTAGCAAACATCCACAATAATAGAACTCTGTATGCTCCTCTTGCACTGCAGATCTGTGCATCATGCATCTCCCACCAGAACATGGAGTATGAGACAGAGAAGTCTGGACACATTCTCCCGGCTGGTGGGACGAACAGATCTGCACTCTCCCTCCCCACAGGTATAAGTCACAGGAAGTGGCTCCTTCTACAGCTGAGGCCACCACAGTGCAGTCTCTCTGGACCTCTCTGAGCTATAAGCATGGTCAAAGAAAAGGAGAGCAGTACTTAACAGAGCAGAGGGTAGCAGAGAGCCCTCCTCTAGGTCAGAGGAGGTAAAATTGGGCATTGCTCCATACCACCACCTCATCTTGCAGTGCATGACCCACCTACCTCTCTCCTTTGATCCAATCTGCTCAAATTGGATCAGTTTCCTTGAATTCCATGGTAAAGTTCAGACAGACAGGTTTGTCTCTGGTCCACCTTGAACAAGCTATCTAGGGCCACATTCAGGACTATAGGGTGACCTCCACCACCAAGTATTCCATGCAGGCAACAAAGGACCTACTCATTGGGTCTCACAGATAGACTTGGCAATAGCCTTCTTAAACAAACTTGCCAGGATCAAATTCAGGTTCAGGTTGCCTCATCCCTGTAAATTATGGGCAGGTACACCAGCACGTATTAACTCTGAAAGGCATGACTGGCCTGTTGCCCTTCCAGGAATACCTTACCAGGACTGAATTTGAATCTATGGAGTTGATCCCAATTACAGTTGTTTTCCATTCCTCCCCCCCATATTTTATTGATTCACAAAATTTCTAAAATTAACTACTTTCAATAGCAAGTTCAGCTGATATATGCATATCTGTGAATACATGTCTGACTTTAGGCATACAACTGAGTAGAATGAAAATACTATAAGGTAGGACCTGGCTGATGCTATATAGCTTACTACAATCATTGAATAGGTATTTAAAACATTTTTTTTTAATTTCAAGAAAAGCAGTTCTGGCTTTAATACATCAAAGAAATGCTAAGGGACTGTGCTTAAAACTTAAAGCCAGGAAACAGGTTAGGATTCTGTTCAAATAGTAGGTACATGAACCTATTGGCAGCTCAAGACAGGACAAAAATCCTTAAAACTGGAAAACAAAAGCTAGTAGGAAATCAGCAATATTTTAGTCAAAAGTCATAAAATTCTATTTCACAAATTCAGTCTCATGTACTTAATCTACCTTCTGTTGTGGTTCGATCAACCTGATTAAATTCTGGAATATAATATTCAACTTCTGCTCAGCATCCCAAACTCCCTATCTTCAGAAGAACAACACAATTGGTATGAAGCTAACATTATCGCAGGGAAGTACCCTGGTATTCTCTGAAGCCTGGCAAAAGCAGAGGGCACAACACAGAGGGAGGAAATAGCCCTGTGATTGGGAGAAAATGTAGCAAACATCCACAATAATAGAACTCTGTATGCTCCTCTTGCACTGCAGATCTGTGCATCATGCATCTCCCACCAGAACATGGAGTATGAGACAGAGAAGTCTGGACACATTCTCCCGGCTGGTGGGACGAACAGATCTGCACTCTCCCTCCCCACAGGTATAAGTCACAGGAAGTGGCTCCTTCTACAGCTGAGGCCACCACAGTGCAGTCTCTCTGGACCTCTCTGAGCTATAAGCATGGTCAAAGAAAAGGAGAGCAGTACTTAACAGAGCAGAGGGTAGCAGAGAGCCCTCCTCTAGGTCAGAGGAGGTAAAATTGGGCATTGCTCCATACCACCACCTCATCTTGCAGTGCATGACCCACCTACCTCTCTCCTTTGATCCAATCTGCTCAAATTGGATCAGTTTCCTTGAATTCCATGGTAAAGTTCAGACAGACAGGTTTGTCTCTGGTCCACCTTGAACAAGCTATCTAGGGCCACATTCAGGACTATAGGGTGACCTCCACCACCAAGTATTCCATGCAGGCAACAAAGGACCTACTCATTGGGTCTCACAGATAGACTTGGCAATAGCCTTCTTAAACAAACTTGCCAGGATCAAATTCAGGTTCAGGTTGCCTCATCCCTGTAAATTATGGGCAGGTACACCAGCACGTATTAACTCTGAAAGGCATGACTGGCCTGTTGCCCTTCCAGGAATACCTTACCAGGACTGAATTTGAATCTATGGAGTTGATCCCAATCCAGAAATTACAACTGGATACAGACACTCTACTGGCTTGAGTAGCATATGTACCAAGCCATGACTGACATATGTCTCCATCTGGACAACTTTTTCCAGGGCCATGTCTTGGTCTTGGAGACTGACCTGCCCCTGGAAAAGACAGGAAGGCCTGACAAATTGCATGGGCCACATAAACTGGGCCTACTTCCTGCATCCTTCAGAACATCTTCAAAGAGTTACATCTGGACCTTGAGGGTCACCTCCACAGTAGGCATTCCACACAGGCAACATTGGACCTGCTCCTTGCGTCTTACAGATAGACGTGGCTCCAACTCCTCCTAGACAAACTTGCCAGGACTGCATTTAAGTTTGGTGGGCTGACCTGCCCCTAGAAGTTACAGGCAGAGGGGCTGGCAAATGGACTGTTGGTTAAGGCATTGGATTTCCATGTGGCCAACCACAGTTCAAGCCCCAAACCTGGTGGCTTGCTTTCTCATTTTCCCTTTCTCTCTCCTTCACTCTCTGTCTCTCTGATCAAATTAAAAAATAAATAATAATACAAATACAAATAAATAAATAAATTTTAAAAATAAATTAACAAATAAATAAAGTTAAATATAAAAAAAATTGACCAGCATGATTCAGATCCCTAGACAAGTCTTTCAAAGGCTACCCCTGGGTTCCAAGGGTAGATGTGCACCCCACCCCCAGGCATTACAGAATCCACTCCATAAATTAGGAAGAAGTGAGTGTTCCATCAAATGTTTACAGATCACCACAGAGACACAAGAAATATGGGAAAAAAATAAAATATTTCTCCCCACATGAATACAATGTTCCCTCACCAACAATGGATAACATACAGGAAATCACTAAAGTGTTGGAGAAGGAATTCAGAATATTGATCATGACAAAACTAAGTGGGACACAAGAGAAAACAATCAATCAATTCCAGGAGATGAGAAAAAATCATTCCATGACTTCAAGAAAGAGCCATACAAAGAGATAGATAACCTAAAAAAAAGAGTGAAAGAGAACTCTGTGGATAAGTATAGGAAACAATATAGGAAATAAAAATTTCTCTTGAAAATATTAACAACACATTAAACCATGCAGAAGGAAGAATTTCCCACCTTGAATATGAAACCTCTGCTTTAGCCAAGTCACCAGAAAACACTGAACAAATAACCATTAAAATTAGGCCAACATATTGGAAATTTTAAGCACCATTAAGTGACCAATTATTTGCATAATAAGTATTCCAGAAGGCAAAGAGATAGGTAAAGACATAGAAATAATTTTTCATGAAATGCCATCTGAAAACTTTCTAATTCTAGAGAGACATACATTCAAATTCATGAACTACAACGGATACCAAATAGACTCTTCAAGTCACATCATTACCAACATGGCAAAAGTCAGACAAAGATAATATTAAAAATGGCAGGAGAGGGAATTAAGTTACCCATAAAGCATCAGACTAACCTCAGACCTCTCAGTAGAAATCATTCAGGCAAGGAGGGAATGGAAAGACATACTCAAAATTTTGACTAAAAAGCAATTCAGCCAAGAATACTATACTGGGGAAGATTATCCTTCAAACAAGAAGGAGAAATAAAAAAATTCCCCAGATAAATAAATGCTATAAGAATTTACCAACACTATACCAGTTCATCAAGAAGCACTTAAGAAGTACTACATCAGAAAACAAAAGAAATAAAAATATAAATGTAAAACAAAACAACTAGAAAATTACCTGATTAAAGAGTAGGATTAAGTCCACACGTGTTGGCAGTAATACTGAAAGTTAATAGATTAAATGCTACAATTAAAAGTCACAGATTGGCGGGATGGATAAGAAAGCAAAACTTCCTATATGCTGCTTATAAGAAACATACTGCATTTATAAAGACATACATAGAGGACCAGCAGTTGGCATAATGGCTATGTTGCTGGACTCCTATGTAGTCAACCACAGTTCAAGTCCTGAACCCGGTGTCTTAAATTCACACCAGGCACATGTTTGTGTGTGCCCAAGATCCTGAGAGAAGAATGGAGGAGAAGGGATTTCAGCATGGCCATCCCCCTGGTTGGTGATTTCTCACTTTCTGTCTTTGTCTCTCTCTTTTTTTTCTGGCGAGTGTATGCATCCTATAGAAAAAAAAAAAAAACTCTCAAAAAACAAACAAAAAAAGACATACATAGATTGAAAGCAAAAGGCTATAAAATGTCATTTCATGAAAGTGGAAACTGAAAGAAAATGGGAGTCATGGGTCATTAGGTGGCATGATGGTTAAAGCACTGGATCCCACTTGTTCAATCTGCAGCTCAAATCCCAGACTCAGAGGCCTGAAAATACTCCTGGCACAAGTGCATGAGTTTCCAAAATCCTGATACGAGAATGGAAGAGAAGGGATTACAGTATGGCCGTCTCCCTTGGGGTGGGAGGTGATTTCTTACTTTCCCCCTCTTTCTCTGTCTAGCTCTGTCTCTATCCAGTGAGCACACTTGCCCTATGTCAAAAACCTAAAATAAATAAATAAATAGATGTAAGTGGGAGTCACAATACTGATATCACACAAAATAGACTTAAAGCTAAAACCTATAAAAAGAAAGAAAGATCACTATATAGTATCAAAGGGATTAATTTACCAAGAAGATATAACAATTACAAATATATATGCACCCAATATTGGAGCACTCAAATACATAAAGATTGCTAGTCCTGATGAGAAAGACAGGCTACAACACAGTAATGGCTGGGGATTTCAAAAACTCAGTCTCAGCACTGGAGAGGTTATCTAGACAAAAAATAAACAAAGAGACATAGTAGCTAAATGACACCATAAACCAAATGGATTTGACATGTGCAGAACATTTCACCCAGCAACAACAAATTAGCCCTGCATGGAACATTTTCAAAGATTGATCACAAAATAGGGAACAAGTCTTTCCAAATGTTAAAGTATAGAAATCATATCTAGTGTCTTTTCTGAGCACAAAGAAATTAAACTTGAAGTCAACAAGAGAAAATTCTTCAAAAATACAGCACTATATGGAAACTCGACAATTTACTCCTGAATGACTCTGAAATTACTGAAGAAATTAAAAAAAATTAAATAAAATTGAAATAAATCATAATAAAAACACAAAACTGTAGAATCTCAATGACACACTGAAAGTACTTATGCTAAGAGGAAAGTTTGTAGCACCTAGTGCTCACAATAAATAAATAAATTAATTAATTAATTAATTAAAAGATGGCAAATAAATAAAAATGCATCCTTCAAAGATCTGGAAAAACAAGAACAAAAATACCTGAAAATACTAGAAGGAAGAGATTTTAACAAAAGATTAGAGCAGAAATAAATGAAATAGAGAATAAAGGAACAATACAATAAATTAGCAAAACATAAAACAGGCTTTTAGAAAAGATAAACAAAGTTGACAACCTAGTAGCTAGATTAACTAAGAAAAACAGGACAGTGACACAAAAATCAGAAATGGAAAGGGTAATGTCACAACAGATAACACTAAATTAAAAAATTAAAAAAAAAAATAAAAACATTCATGGAATTCTGAGATTGACTGTAGGCCAACAAATTGAAAAACCTAGAAGAAATGGATAAATTCCTGGACACATACAATGTACCAAGATTGAACCAGGAAGAAAAAGAGTCTAAAAAGGCTCAATAACAATCAATGAGATTGAGTCACTAATAGTCTCCCAACAAAGAAAAGCCCAGGTCCAAATGGTTTCAATTATGAATTCTACAAAACTTTAATAATAGAAGAATTAACTCCAATTCTCTTCAAACGATTTCTAGAGATCCAAATGAAAGGAACCCTGTTAAACTCATTTTATGAAGACTTAATTATACTGATACCAAAGCAGACAGACAAGGACATAACCAAAAAAAAAAGAAACAGTGTGAACTAATGTCTCTGGTGAATACAGATGCAAAAATCAAGATACTAATAAATAAATTCAACAGCACATTAAAAAGTTGATATACTGGACTCAGCAGATGTTGTAGTGGTTACACTGCAGGACTCCCACATGACCAAATGCAGTTTGAGACTTAAATCTAGTGGCTTGAAAATCACACCGTGTGTGTGTGTGTGTGTGTGTATGTCCAAGATCCTGAGAGGAGAATGGAGAAAGGGTGATTTCTCGCTTGACCTCTCACGGTCTCTGTTTGTCTCTCTCTCTCTCTGGTGAACACATGCACCATAAGGCAAAAACGTCTTTTTTTAAAAAAAGTTTATACACCACAACCTGGTAGGCTTTATCCCAGGGGAGGCAAGAAAGGTTCAACATGTGTAAAACGATAAATGTAACACATATTAACAGAAGGAAAGATAAAACCATATGATCATATTGATTGATACAGTAAAAAGCATTTGATAAATTATTACATCACTTCATGATTAAAGCACCCAATAAAATAGGTATAGAAGGTATTTAATGCATTTCTCAACATAATACAATTTATTCATGAAAAACCCATAACTAATTTTATACTTAATGGAGAAAAACCTGAAAGTCCCGACTAAAAATTGGAAGGTAAAAGTTGTCTACTCTCTCCATTCTTTTTCAATATAATAGTAGAATGTCTAGTGAATGTAATCAGATAAGAGAGTGAAATAAAAGGTATTTGAATAAGAAAGAAAGAAGTGACATTGTCCCTATTCACAGATGGCATGACTATATAGATTGTACAGAAAGCCAAAAAATGTTCAGATAACAATAATCAACATACAAAAATCTACAGCTTTTTTATACACCAACAATGAATAGACTGAGGCAAAGCTGAAGAATATAATCCCATTCACAGTAGCCACAATAAAATAGTTAGGAATAAATCTAACCAAAGAGCTGAAAGTCCTTTACAAAGAAAACTGAAATACTCAAGGAATAAATTAAATTGAAATTGAATATATAAGAAATTTAATATGATTTTTTTTTTCAAAAATTGAAGACATCCCTTGGGACCAGCAGTTAGCATAATGGCTATGTTGTTGGACTCCCATATAGTCGACTGCAGTTCGAATCCCGGATCTGGTAGCTTAAAACTCACGCCCAGCACGTGTGCGTGTGTGCCCAAGATCCCGAGAGGAGAATGAAGGAGAAGGGATTGCAGCATGGCCATCCCCCCTGGGGGTGATTTCTTGCTTTCTGTCTCTCTGTCTCTCTGTCTCTCTCTGTCTGTCTGGTGAGTGCACGCATCCTATAGAAAAAAATTCTCAAAAAAAGAAAAAATTAAAGACATCTCTTGTTCTTGAATTTGAAAACTCAATACAATTAAAACATTGATTTTACCCAAATTAATTCACAAATATTCAATTCCTATCAAATTATCAGTGACATTTTTCACAAAAATAGAGAAAAAATTATATTTTTCTGGAATCATATGAGACATTGTATCACCAATGTAATAATGTGCAAAAAAATTTAATAGAGTAAGGTCCAGATTTCGCTGCCTCTTCTCATCACTGTGGTTGTACCAAACCGACTCAGGATAATGGTGACAACTGAGGTACTAAACATCAGCAAAAAACTCTACAAGGGTAAATGAAAAACTCTATGAACTGTTAGACAGTCCAGAAAAGTCCTCCTGCAGTCCAAGGACCAGATTATAGCAGGAAATGCAGCTAGAAAGCATCACCAGGAAGAAAAAGCAGCAATCTCAAATAAAATGGCCAGTTGTATTTTTCAGTTTATATCGGAAGCAGGTATCAAAACCACTTTCTCCTGAAAATGTGAAGGAATGGCTTTCATTGCACCCCAGTGTGAAATGATTTCAACTAAATGAGTTTGAATAATAGCAACAGGTTATTAAAAAACAAAATCCAGGCACCAAAGAAGGATTTACATTTATCCACCTAAAGTGGAGATGTTTTTTAAGGATGATGCCAATAACGACCCATTGTGGTCTGAGGAACAGCTAATTGCTGCAATTTTTTTTTTTTTTGAGAGGTTTTTCGCTATAGAGCGCATGCTCTTGCACAGACAGACAGAGAGAGACATAGAGACAGAAAGCGAGAAATCACCCCCCACGGGGGATGGTCACGCTGCAATCTCTTCTCCTCCATTCTCCTCTCGGGATCTTGGGCACACACGCACACGCGCCCGGTGTGAGTTTTAAGCCGCCAGGTCTGGGACGCGAACCACGATTGACTCCATGGGAGTCCAGTGACATAGCCATTACGCTAACTGCTGGTTCCCTGCTGCAAAGTTTTACTTTGTTGAACTCACTATAGGCCAAGTTGAGGTGGATATCATGATCACTATTCACAGGCTATTTTTGAAATCCTGGAGAAATTGTGGTTGCCCCAGAACAGTAAACTGGCTGAATGAAGATTGAATTTGGTGTTGATGAAACCACCAATGAAATTGTTCTTGTTGCTGTTATTGATGATGATGCCTGGAGACTTTGTCCAGAAGGAGATCAAAGTCGGCGGAAAGACAAACGGTCTTTTGTGATGTCAGAGAAGTAACTCCTAAGAATCTCCAAATAGTAAAGAAAAATTTGAGTACGAGGCAGAGAGAGAATTGTTTCTGAAATCAGAACGTTACTGTAGGTTTATAGAACTAATCAACTTCTGATCTCCATCACTGTGAATGAATCAAAAAAGCACGTGGAAATTTTGAGATTCCTTGTGAACATCAAGTGACATGGAACCACAAAGGGTCAGATAAAACTCTGGGGATTAAAGCTGAATATGAAAGGAATGGCATTCCTATGTTATTTGTGGCAGTGGCTAGCAGAACCAATGGCTTAGGACCAGGGATATCTGGTAACTGGATATCCAGTTATCAGCTGTCCTTCCCTCACGCTGGACTGGGGAGTTTAGGATATGTGGTCTTCTCTTTAACTACCTAGTGGTCTCAGCGGTTCAACCAAGCTTTTGCAAGAGTAACCAACTCAGTTTGCTGCTCAGCTATTTGGATAAAAAGCTACCTAGTATGGAGCAAACTGTAAACAAGCATATTAAACACTTGGATTTTCTTGAAGCAAGCTGACAAGATAAGAAAATGTAATGTATAAGGAAGAGCTATCATCACATTTCTTGGGGAGGAATCTACAAATTTCTGGCTTAGTGGTAGGGAAAAAAATCAAGCATGATTATAAATCAGTCATAGGAAACAAATACAATTTACTACTGATTAAAAAACTAATAAAGTAGGAGGTTTCTCTCTACCCCACTACAAAATGTATCCCAAAGTTGTGATAATTAAAACAGCATAGTACTGACAAAAACAAACACATAAACCAAAGAATCAGAGTAGAAAATCCACAAATCATTTCTGAGACATACAACCAACTAATTTTTGACAAAGGATAGGAGATAATTCAGTAGAGAAATAAAAGTCTTTTCAGTAAATGGTGTTGGAAAAATGTACACCAACCTGTAGAAAACATAAATGAGATTCCTATCTCTAATTATTTACAAAAGATAACTCAAAATGAATCAAAGATCTAAATATAAAGCTTCAGACAATAAAACTATTTGTGGAAAGCACAGAAGAAACACACGAAAGACACTGAAGGAGGTAAAGAGTTCTTAAATAAGTCCCCTAAAATATGGACAACCCAAAAAAGACAAATGGAATTACGTCAAACTAAAAAGCTTCTATACAGCAAAAGAAACAATAAATAAACAGGCAGCACACGAAAAGGAAGAAAATATTTGGGAACTATATTTCAGATAAGGGATTAATAACCAGAACATATAGGAAACTTGCAAAAAATCTCAAACCAGTTAAAATAATGGCGATTGATTGGGAAGAAAACTCTCAATGGAAGACATAGGAATGGACAAAAATCATATGAAAAAAATGTTCAGCATCTCTTAACATAAGACAAATACAAATTGAAACTACAATGAGATAGTACTTAACCATAGTCAGTATGATTATGATCACAAAAACAAAGAATAACAAATCCGGTGAGTTTGTGGCAAAAGGTGAAAATTTCTGCACTGCTGATAGGAAAGTAAATTAGTGCAACAACTATGGAAAATAACTGGAGGTATCCCAAAAATTTACAAATAGAATTACCTTATAACCCAATAATCCCATTTTTGTGCATTTACCCAAATTACAGGAAATCACTTAGTTGGAAAGACACTTGTACATTCACGTTCATTGCAGTTTTATTCACAATAGTAAGATGTGGAATCAATCTAAGTGTCCAGTAGCTAATACCTCGATTAAAACAATATGACAAATATACACAATGGAATACTACTCTGCCATAAAGAAAAATTAGATCCAATTGTTCAATATAAAGTGGTCAAATCTAGAAGACATCATGCTAAATGAAATATGCTATAAAGATGTACAGTAATTAAACACAATAAAAAAGTATAAATAAAAAATAAATATCTCTTCTGTTCCAAACAAAAGAAGAGAAAAAAGAAAGAGCTCAGATTATGATAGACAAATATAATATGTACTAGTGCAATACATATTAAACGTCTGTACTACTCTACAGTGGAAATTGAAAGTGAAAAAACAAACAATGCTAGTCATAGACATAGACATATATATTTGTGGTATATATATATATATTTGTGTGTGTGTACATATATACACATATATATACACATACATATAAAGTGCACATAAACATAAGAAAGAAATAAAAACCAGAGGAGAAAAAATTAATGAAGAAAACAAACATCATATGTATATATATATATATATATGTACATATACATATATACACACACACACATTCATATATACATACATATGTATGAATACATATTAAAAATAGTAAAAACTAATAGTACACATCATAATGTGGTATTCTTAGTTCAAAATAATAAATACAGTATTATTTTTTATTTAATTTTGGTATACTGTATGCATGCTTTGAAAATCCATATTATACTCCACAAAGATGTATAATTATGTATAAATAAGAAATTACAAAATAAAATAGAAAAAACAAGAAACTATATTCATATAATAATAAAACCCACAAAAAATGAATTTAAAAGGATGATCTAAAAATTTGGGGGGGGCAAAAGTACTAATAATAATGGTGAATATTAGCTGAGAATTTCCTTAGGAATTATAATGATAAATATAGTAACAAATATGAAAAAAAAATGGAAAGAAATTTCCTATCTTCAAAATTCTCAATCTACAGAATGAAATATATATAGCTTTTAAAACAGAAAATGAATAATTAAAATAGCTTATAAAATGTTTTGTCAATTGATAGATAAAATTTCACTTGAATATCAAATATTTTATATATTGAATATCTTCCTTGGGTATTGCTCCATAATACCACTATTACATTTTAGGAATACAGCAAATTCTAATTAACTAAAATTCATTCATGGCATTTTAACTACACAGAGCTTTGGATCAGACTGACCTGTGATCAAATCTAAGAACTATCACTTACTAGTGAGTTGGGCAAGTTTCTTGTCCTCTTATTGTTTTCATTTGTAATTTTCTTAACTTCACGGGTAGTTGAGAAAATCATACAGATACACAAAACATTTTGGACACTTGAGAAATATAGCAAGGGCCCAGTAAATTACATTATTGTTGTCACTATAGCTATTTATTTGTTTTTGTTTTGTTTCTTTTTGCTACAGGGAACATGTACTCACAGAGTGGTGGGGGAGTGTTGAAGGGAGGCAGAAAAAGAGAAACCACCCCAATGGGGATGGTCACACTACAATCCTGTCAGCCTCATTGTCTCAGTATTTTGGGCATGCACACACAAGTGCCCAGCCTGTTTTTTTTTTTTTTTTTT
>NW_006159700.1:5684706-5746724 GCF_000334495.1 Tupaia belangeri chinensis
TTTCACTATAGGGCGTGTGTGCTCGCCAGACAGACAGAGAGAGACATAGAGACAGAAAGCGAGAAATCACCCCCCAGGGGGGATGGTCACACCGCAATCCCTTCTCCTCCATTCTCCTCTCGGGGTCTTGGGCACGCACGCACACACGCCCGGCGTGAGTTTTAAGCCACTGGGTCCGGGACGCGAACCGCGGTCAACTACGTGGGAGTCCAGCAACATAGCCATTACGCTAACTGCTGGTTCCCCCCAGCCTATTTTTAAACCACTCATTCAAACCATGAAGTTGGCCATATGGGCTCCAGTCATGTTAACAACCACATCATTAGTTGGCCACACACTTAGCACTCTTAACTGAGGGATACTATTAATCATACTTTTCCCAATCATTCATACTACAGATATTGTTGTATTTGCACTGCCTTTAACAGGGGAGGCGGAGAGGGGGAGGGGGATACAATCTATTTACTTTTAAATTGACTTTTATAAAGCTATAGTACAGACTGTACTTTCAAAATCTCTAAGTTCCAATTGAAAGAGCAGATGTCTGTGAGAGAGGAGTTTGTGCATTTTGGGTAAATTTGAAAGCCTGACTCTAAATATCAAGAGTAAAAGCATATGTGGACACAGAACATATACTTAACTGATAAAGAGGAAAGAATAAATAAGGAGATAAGAGTTGTTTGCTTTCACAAAGCAGTGAGTTTTAAATAAGAGAAAATCATAAAGAAGATGACTGGCAGTTAGGTCATGAGCCTCTAATGAGCCTCTGAGAAGGGACCAATGACCTAATCTGTAAACTAAACTCTGGGGTTAATTAGGACAATGCGAACCTTTGTGGACTGTGTTCTTGCTACCCTCAAGATAATGAAACTCTTTAGAGGTCTATCTACCCTTATATTTTTCTAAGCCTTTCCATTCTACAACCCAGGAATCATAGTGTTAATGGTGACATTAAATAAACTTGAAGGCTCTTGAGCAATTTGGGATGCTAACATATGGGTCATTCTAATCTCGATTCTTCCAGCCCTATGAGTAAGAGTCCTATGCAGAGGGTTTTTGTTGTCCTAATTAACCCCAGAGTTTAGTTTAGAGTTTAGGTCACTTGCAGAGCTTAGCTTAGAGTTTAGGTCATTGGTCTCTTTCTCAGAAACTCATTAATACCTAAACTACAAACATATGCTTTTACTCCTGATATTTAAACTCAAGGTTTTGAATTTCCTGCTCTCCCTTTCCCCCACAAAAAAAATTAAAAAAAAAAAGAAAGAAAAGAAAAAGTATGGAATGTCTTTGAGGATTAATGTACAGCAGAATATTTGAGGTGGGGTGAGGAAGATAAAATGCTCCCCTGGAGGCACTTGGTAGTTCTAGAGCACTGCCATAAAAGTTAAAAGGGAAGAACAGAAAGTAGAGCTGAGAGACTAGGTAGCTAAAAATTAAAATAAATAAATAAATAAATTTAACAAATAAAATAAACCTTTTTGCTCACAATACTAAGGACCAAAACTGAATCTCAGAACCAACCAAAAAAGAGAGTTGCTACTACACGTCAGAGCAGCAGCAGCAAGTCACTACTCTTAGTCAGATAATCGCAAGGTAATAAGCAATAGTGTATCCTACAGGGCAATGAGCTCAAAAAAAATTACCAGAGGGGTCAACCTCTGGCCAACCCCGTAGCACAGCAGCTGAGCATTGTATAGAGAAAGCCAAATCCCACCTGGCTGACTAGGATTTGAATCCCAGTCCAAGCAGCTTAGTGTATGCCCAAGGTCCTGAAGGGATAGAGAATCGAAGGAAAGAGGATTACAGTGTGACTATGCCCCACATTGGGAAATGCTTTCTCTCTCTCTCTCTCTGTGTATATACATGTGCCCTTTGGCATAAAAAGTTTTTAAAAAGCAAATATATTAAATAAACTACATGAGATACTCAATCTATCATAAAATAGGCTTTGGGTTAGATGAATTTCCCCAGGTGTAAGATAAAGTATGTATTATGAGCACATTTAAGTTAGGTGTATTAAATGCATTTTCTACTTACAATATTTGCAATTTACGATAGATTTATCAATACATAACTCCATCATAAGTTGAAGAGCATCTGCAAACAGCACTCAGTAAGAGACAAACATCATGCAAAAAAACGGTGAGGGAGGAAAAAGTGACTAAAAATGAAGTGAAAATAGAAATCAACTAGTACAAAAAGACTCACTGGAGATCCAGATATTGGCACTTAGAGAAAATAATTTTAAAATAACAGATATTGATGTATATAAAGACTAAATTACATAATGAGGAAATTCAGCCAAAAATTAGAAACCGTATAAAAGAACCAGGTGTTTAGAGTTGAAAAATAAAAATAACTGAAAATAGTCACTCAATAGGTTTTTACTAGAGGTAAAAATAAATAAATAAATAAATAAATAATTAATTAAATAAATATGAAGAGAAAAACAATGAACTGACAATAATTTAGAGAAAAGTTCAATATGAATGAAACACAAAGAGATAAATAAAGAGACATGTGTAAAGATATAAGAAAAATGTAGAGTCATGGTGAAAAGGTCAACTAATAGATATTTGTAGTCCGTAAAGAAAAGGAGAGATAGAATGGGACAGAGGTGATATTTGAATAGAAATTGGTCTCAACATTTTTTAAAAAGCTTTTTGTTGTTGTGCTTATTCATGATGGAGTGCATATACGTGAAGAACATGCATGCATGTGAACAAGAGAGAGAGAAGTTCTCTATCCATAGACTTTGGTCACTTTGAGATTTTCTTCATACAGTCCTCCGGCCCACCAATATCCTGGGCCTGGCGTGTTTCGAGGCTGACCAGACTGGGGACTAGAACAGAGTTCACCTGTTACTTCCAATTCCCCAGTTCCATACACTACCATCTGTGCCACAGGGACTAGGCCTCAAATTTTAAAAAATGATAAATACTTCAATAAATGCTAAACACTATGGAAGGATAAATTCAAATAAAATATGCTCTTGGCACAACATAATTTCAATGACTAAATATAAAATACAAGAAGACTGTGAGGGACCAGTAGATGGGGCAATGGTTACATTGCTAGACTCTCACATAGTCGACCACAGTCAAATTCTGGACCTGGTGGCTCAAAACTCATGCCGGGTGTGTGTGCATGTGTGCCCAAAATCCCTAGAGAAAAATTAGTAGAAGAGATCACAGCATGGCCATCCCCTCAGGGGGGTGATTTCTCACTTTCTGTCTCTCTGTCTCTCTCTTTTTGGCCCGCACATGTGCTCTATAGTAAAAATAAATTAATTAATTAAAATAAAGAGACATGTGAGCATAAGGCACAAACGAAGAAAAGAAAGAAATGACTGGTTAAGAGAAAACACAAGGTTAAAAAATACAAATTCGTATTGCAATAACTTGATTATATCATCTGCCAAAATAGAAATTCTCAGAATGAATTAGGAAAGAAAATTCTTACTCAGTCTATGAGGCACACATTTAAAAGAAATATCACTCAGAAAGTGGGGTGGAGAGAAGTATACCCAGCAAGTAATAAAAATGAAACTGGTTAGCACAAATATTACTTTATGAGAGAACTTAAGCCAAAATCATCTTAAACCGAAAGGTTTTGTGTTGCACAATAAGGGTTTTAACTACCATGCCAAAATGCATGTTCCTTATTGGTCACAGTGAAGTTATGCCAATGGGTGTGACCTTTACGAGATTTTCAATCAGTGTTAAAGGTATAAAGAGAAGCAGGAAACATACCGAAGAGGAGAATTAACATCCAGGCATCGAAAGTAGCTTGAATGAACAGACAGCAGCACTGGCATCATCTCTTAAATATATGACTGTTTTATTATTTAATACCTTCACCAAGGTTTCTGGGTGAGGCTTAAATAAATTTATGCTTATAAAGAACTTCAAAACCAATGACTCCCCTCTAATCTGTCCACCAAGTACAATGTTTTATGGTTGTTATTGTTAGAATATTGTTCTCTGGAATAATATTTTCTACAATAAATGTACTAGCCCTAATGTTTCAAAAACGTATGCTGAGACTATTTTACAGCAATTTATATTATTTCCGTGTGTTCTAAAATGTGAGGAAAGAGATCTGCGATATTACATGTAAGCTCAAGTACATTCAAATTTTGAACAGAATATTTAATAAAATAATCCTTCAAAATGAAATAATTCATATTTAAAATAAGCCCTTCACATCATTAAGGCTAGTAATATTAGCCCCATTTTACAGATGGAGAAACTCAGGTCAGAGTGAGGAGTCAGCTGATTTGGCCAAGATCACAGAAATGAATACGAAAGTATGACTGTTACCTTCTGATTTGCAGTCCAGTGGTCTTTAATAGTCCTCTATAAACTTCATCTGACCCACACTTAAAATAAATATTATATGGAAATTATGTATGAGGGGTAAGAGGTGAGAGCTATACCAGGAAAATAATAATAAAAGTAAAACTATGATTGTCATTTTAAAAGGGAAAAATGGTAGCCACAAGACTTTAATAACTCAGGGTAGAAAAGAGTTACAAAAACAGAGTGATAAAATAACTAAAAATGTATAAAATTGTGCAAACACACACAGAATAGATTTACAGACATGCAAGTAATTCTATGATCAATCCTTTACGTAAAGAACAAGGTTTTGTTTTGTTTTGTTTTGTTTTGTTCTGTTTTGTTTTGTTTTGTTTTGTTTTCCTAGAGAGCACAAAGAGAAATAATGTGTGCACTATCAAATCATACTCATAAGAGAAAGGGTGTGCTTCTCACCAAAGAGCAATCTATACTCTGCAGAGAGAGATTCTCTGGATGTTCTAGAGAGACTTTGTCTCCAGAGAAAGACTTCAATTGCATGGTTGGCCAGGTGGGATCTGACTGCCCTAACCAAACAACAGAGCCAGCTCAAGAATTGTTTTTGTTTTGTTTGTTGTTTTGTTCTGTTTATTTTGCTACAGAGTATGTGTGTTCATTGGAGAGAAACAGAGAGAGATAAAGAGAGGGAAAGTGAGAAAGCACTCTCTAAGAGGGATGACCACACCACAGTTTTTTTTACTCCATTTCCTCCCTGGAAAGGTGGTTTTCAAGTCACCAAGTCAAGGATCTGAACTGCGTTGTTGGACATGTGCGATCCAGCTGCCTTAACCATCATACCACCTGGCTAACTCAAGAATTTTTTTTTTAAAAAAAACATATTTGACAAGAAGAGGTAATGAAAATATGACATAATATGTCTTCTTTTCTGAAATGTTCTTTCTTTTTTTTATTGAGATTTTTTGCTATACGGCATGTGCGCTCGCCAGAGAGACAGAAAGTGAGAAATGACCCTCCAGGGAGGATGGCCACACTGCAATCCCTTCTCCTCCGCTCTCCTCTCTAGACTTTGGGCATGCAAGCATATGCACCTGGTGTGTTTTAAACCTGGATGGGAACTCAAATGCGGGAGTCCAGCATCGCAACTATTACACTATCTACTGGTCCCTCTTTTTTGGGAATTTTCCTAAACGTAACTACCACTTTAGGTTATATTTTAACGTCTGAAGAAAGGTCAGGAAGACTCAGGTTCTAGGAAGGAAGTGGGTGGTGTAGCAACTGTCGGGCCTATCAATGATTAGAATAGAGATAGTATTTTAATTTGTGTGTCTGAAGAACATAATACTGTAATATAATTATACTGCTCATATGAACTCTAGATGCTTATGTGACATGTACTGGTTGTGATGGACCTTCATTTATTTTATTATATAAACAAATCAAGACCAGTTTTTCAATTGTGAGTATAGACAACTTCTCGTGGATTATTCATTCTTTCATCTAAACTGCTAGGAATATAACATTTTCAAACTGTCATTGCTATTTTGCTTTTAGTAGTAAACAGCTGAAGAGTGGGAGAGACTTCTCAAAGTTCAATTTTTCTTAAAACATTCTACTAATATGTAATTTTAACAGGTTTTTAAAAACTACCACCAGAACACCTTTCGAAAAGTGTATAATGATAATGGATTAGTACAAAGATCATATTTAACTTCTGAAAACATCTTGGCCGTTCTTGTCATTGTTTTAACTGAGCATTGAATTGTTGTTTCCTGCTATTAACGAGGCACTTTGGTTATTATTCATTCTATTGTTAGTTGAAATAGAAACTCATTTCAAGTTGACAGCTGTCATATATTAACTTACTCATTTAAACTTTTGTTATTTTTTTTCATCACTGCCATTCTTGCAGTTGTAACTATAAATTGATGTCATTGATTTTGAATGCATATCTGTGACAAAATCTGCTATTAGTCATTAGTGCCTTTTATTTTTATTTTTTTATAAGAACCAAATCCTCGGTTTTTAGCTGTATATATCATCAGCTAGTCAGAGTAAGGAATTCATTTGATAGCCTGTCTGCTAGACATGGTCATGTGATTAGCTTGCGGTAAGAGGATATACATTGAAATTAGGTGTACAACGTCAAGTCACACTCACATAAGAGAATCTTGACCATAGGGATGAGGACAGCATCCAGTGGTGTGCTGAAGCTAGCTCATGTGAATTGCCATAGCTGCCTGTTAAATTTTTCAAGAATTTTGTAAACCAGTTGCTTACCCACTGGCAGCTTAAAATGGCTATTGTGGGAGTATTTACATCACAAAAATCAGAAAATGCCACAAATCAGGCGTTCTTTTATTTTTAGAGAGCCAGTTTACCTGCACAACTCTGGCAATACACAAGGTACAGGTAGAACAATGACACAGAAAGAACCTGGGTCCTTATATAATCCTTATTCCTAAACTATTACATAAGTGAGAAATAAATTCCAGATGGTTTAAGCTAGTGTTATTTGAGTATTTGTTACAGCTGCTAAATATACTACACTGTCAAAACTTGCTATTATGATACCTTCAACTATACATCTACTAATCTGTCACCTTCTTTGGGGCCATAAATAACCTGACAATGTTGGTCTATATATTCTACACTTAAAAAATTCCAACATATGGAAGCTTAAAATAAAAATGTATATATGCACACACACATATATGACTCAAAAATCAGTAGATGAAAACTTCACAGGAAGTAGTATCAAGTGTATTTACTATCAAAGCTGTACTTCAAAACATTTATGGAAATATGCAAATAAAGTACATGTTTATTTTGGTTCAAAAAAAAAGGAAAGTCATGCATAGTTTTCTCATAATACACATTTTCTGTGAACTTTTCAAACATCCCCTCATATAAATTGATATGATTTATAAAGAAACTTAGTTTGAACTTGCTAGAAGCCCAGGCAAAGAAGGAATTCAAGGGGCTCATATAATTCTTATCATCTCAGACAAGATGAGATAGTATCTATTTAAAGAAAATGTTCTCAGTGCTGTATTTATAAAAATAATAACTATGTAGGTTATGTCATAAGCATGATTAACTTTCAATGACATATGAAAGTTTTAAATATTTTTATGTAAATTAAAGCATTCTTTAAAAAGTCCATTTTAACCAATCCTTTTAAGATTCCAGAGGCTGTCAGTAAATATGTTTCAGTGAAAACATTTCTAAAGCTACCTATAGAAATGTCTACCTACCTATATACTACCAAACCATAGCATTCTGAAAGTCTAATTTGATTGAAGGATAGGACTCAAAATACATGACAAAATTCATAGATTAATTATTTTATGAGTTTTTAAGCATTTTTTTAAAACGAAAAACTACATTTTCCTATTCGATGACCTTTGTTTTTCACCAGATAACATCAAAGGACATGAGGTGTTTTTCTAAATGAAATCTTTTACCCAAAGTGGGTATGTTTCTGAGTTTAAGTTACAGGTAACCTATGCTTCTGACTAAGATCATTCCAGAAGGGAAGTCGCAATATGTTTGACACACTCATCAATCACAGTAAACAGTTTAAAACTGCATAAATATTATATAACAACGTAGAGCAATTATAAAACAACAAAACTTACACAACAACCTAAAAGTGTCCCACATTTTATCTACCTAAAGAAAATGAGTTTTATTTCAAAAGTAAACATTCGCAAACTTTAGTTTACTTTGCAGTGGATCTTATGAGCAGAGCAACTTGTTAGACTAATTTAAAAATTATTCTTAAAGGTAATGTGATGGGCATTCTATGTGTCAACTTAACTGAGCCAGAGTGCCCAGATTAAACATTGTTTTGGGGAGATCTGTGAACGTATTTCCAGATGCAGTTAGCATTTGAATCAATGGATTCAGTAAAGCAGGTTGCCCTCCCCAGTGTGCTTAGGCATTATCCAAATCTTTGAGGGCCTGAAAATAACACAAGACAAGAAAGAGCAACTCATTCCTTTTTTTTGGCTTCCTGTGTGCCTGCTTAAGCTGGAAGAACAGTTTTCACCTGCTGTGTCCTGTGATTTATACCATCAGCTGCCTGGCTTTTCAGAAGTTCATACTTGAACTGAATTAAACCTCCAGATTTCCTGGGTCTCCAGCTTTCAGATGGCATATCATGGGACTTCTCACCCCCCATAATTAAATGACTCAATTTTCTTAATAAATCTCCTGTATCTGGCCTATTGGGTATGTTTCTCAGGAGAACCTTAATTAACACGGGTAACCAACTCTGTTGATTTAACTTTGATTAAGGTTTGACCTAGTGAACTTTGCTTTAGAAATCCTTATGAACTTCCAATGTAGCCCTAATAAGATCAAAGTATAATTCATTCTTCCAAAAGCTGGAATAAATATTATCTCTGCCATTTTTCTCCAAGACAGGATTCCCCGAGTATGAATATTACTTAGGAATATGGAAGTGAATTCAGACACTCTAATACTACCAGAACCAGCTGTTGAGATGGAATTACACCATGATTCGGTAAAAAATTTCATATCCCACATCGACAAAATAAAAAGACCAGACAAATATTATATAAAGCCATTTTCACATATAAATTATATTGTCCTGTAGCTCAAAATTACAACTGGATGGCATTTTTGTTTGGATCTACAATGACATGCTATAGTTAACCTACTGTGTATGTCAGAGCCTGAACAGTGTCAAGAGGAGTCTGCATGGAGGACTGCCCCAAACTAGATGTTGAAGTTTGAGTTAATTATAAAATGTCTTAGTGTATGGGTGGTAATAACAGGGAAAAATGTTGGTTATACTCAGGGGCATAGCCTAGTAGTTTAAATATTAAAAATAATACAAGATTGGTTTCTCAACATTAGAAAAGAGAGTTCCAAATAGAAAAAAGAAAAGTAGAATTACTCCTGCTGTGCTGAATTGGTACTGTGTAGTCTCATAGTATTAGAGAGAAAGGTAGCCCAAAATAGAGGTAGATAACTCAATTTCTCTCGGTGTGTGTGTATTTGTATACTTTTGTATACAACATGTATTTGAATATATGTGAGTGTTCATAGACGTAACTTATGAAAAATAAAATTGTTTCTTATATGCCAGACAAAAGAAATAATAATAACTTCATTTGACACCTAATATTGGTTTTCAAATACCATTCTCTTCTAAAAGGAATCAGGGATCTTTAAAGAAACATTGGACCCAGTACCAGTGCAGAGAAAATACAAGATAAGTATGGAGCATTTTTAAATTTTTTAAAGTTTTTATTATAGGGTATGTGTTTGCCAGAGAGCAAGACAGAGAGAGAGAGGGAGAAAAGTGAGAAATCACTCCATAGAGGGCATAGCTATGCTGTAATCCTCTCTTTTCCATTCTCTTCTTGGAATTTTGGGTATATACCCAACTTGATTATAAAGTTACAGGATCCAGGACTTGAATCACATACTTGGTCATGTGGGATCAAGAGTCTCAACTTCCACACCACCTGCTGGCCAAAGCCTGGAGCATTTATTTATTATTTATTTTTAGAGAGATTTTTGCTATAGGGTACATGTGCTAACTGGAGAGACAGAAAGAAAAAGTGAATAAACTTTTAAAAATAAAATAAATAGGTCTTTGGAACTTGAGGTACATTGGCTGTGCTGCTGCAAAACCGACTTTCTGAATCCACCCAGGTGCCAAGATTTTCTTTCTCAGTCGAGTTCTCCTTGTGATTGCAACCTCCCCACATACATCTGCCTTTGAAACTTGGGGTATATTAGTGTGCCTCTGTACTCCATGCTTCCTGAGCCCTGCCTGTTCACCAGGAGACTTGGATTCTGTCTCAGCAACAGCACACAGCACAGCACACACCTCAAGCCTTTTCACTAAGTCGTATGTCCTTAGCTCATCCCCAGTTCGTCAGAAACTGAAAGTTGGTAGAGGAATCAACTAGCTAAATCTACTTACATAAACTTAATCTGCTCTGATTTGGAAACACAGCCCTCTAACAGGAACACATCTGGGATCTAAAGGTAATAGTCCCTCCTCCAATTCTACATTATCATTTCCAGTAAATAGGAAGAAGAGAATCCTGCATTAGATGACCAAAAACCAGTGCAGAGACATAAGAAAGATGAGAAAACAAGAAAAGAACTATCCTCTAAGGGAATACAATACCTGTCACCCCCAACAGACACCACAAAAGTATTCACAGAAATACCAGAAACAGAATTCTGAACATACGCTGTGATAAAACTCAATGAGATGCAAGAGAAATCCACTTTCAGGACATAAGGAGATCATTTCAGGACATGAAGGAGGAATTCCATAAAGGAGTAGATAACTTTTAAAAAGTCAAATAGAACTCTTGGAAATTAAGAATACTATACAAGGAATTAAAATCTCTCTTGACAGCATGAATAACAGATTGGATCATGCAGATGAAAGAATTTTTCTTTTCTATTCTCTTCTCTTCTCTCCTTTTCTCTTCTCTTCCTTTTCTTTTTTTGGAGCGTTTTTTGCTATAGGGCACGTGCACTCGCCAGAAAGACACAAAGACAGAGAGACAGAAAGCAAGAAATCACCCCCCCAGGGGGCATGGCCATGCCACAATCCCTTCTCCTCCATTCTCCTCTCGGGATCTTGGGCATGCACACACACACGCGCCCGGTATGAGTTTAAGCCACCAGGTCTGGGACTCGAACCGCAGTTAACTACATGGGAGTCCAGCAACATAGCCATTGTGCTAACTGCTCGTCCCCAGATGAAAGAATTTCTGATCTTGAAGATAAAGTCTCAAACACAGACCAAACCACCAAAAAAAGAATGAAAAAAAAATTCCAAAAAATGAAGTTAATATACAGAAAATTCTAGACACCATTAAATGTCCAAATATTCATATAATACATATAATAGATATTCCATAAGGTAAAGAAACTGCTAAAAGCATGGAAAATCTCTTCCATAAAATACCATCTGAAAACTTTCTAAATCTAAAGAAACATGGAGAAAATCAGACCCAAGAAATAAAAAGAACTCAAAATAGAAAACAGAAAAAGATCTCCCCAGCACATCATAGCCAGATTGGTAAAAATCAAAGACAAAGACAATATTCTAAAAATTGCAAGAGAGAAATATCAAGTTACTCAAAAAGATTATCCTATTAGGCTAACATCAGACCTCTCAACTGAAATGATGTAGGCAAGGAAAGAATGGGAAGACATATTAAAAGAGAAAAAATTTCAGCCAAGAATACTGTACCTGGTGAAATTATCTTTCAAATGGGAAGAGAAAATAAAATTGTTCACAGATAAACAAAAACTGAAAGGATTTACCAACATTAGACAAGCTTTTCAAGAAGTACTAAAGGGAATTCCATATCAGGAAAACTAAAGGACAAACAGAAATAAGAGAGAAAAAAAAAAAAACTCTCCCCCCACAAAAAAGTGATAAGTACTGACAAGGTTTCAATGAAAAGGGAACCCTCCTATATTGGTGGGCTGAATATAAATTGGTACAAACACTGTGTAGAACAATATGAAGTTTTCTTAGAAAGCTACAAGTAGAACTACCATAAGACTCAGTAATTCTGTTAGATATCTACCCAAAGGATTGTAAAACTCTCAGGAAAAGACTTGCTCATTCATGTTTACTGCAGCATTATTCATGATTGTTTGGACATGGAATTAATCCCAATGTCCAAAAACAAATGAATGGATTAAAAAAACATGGCACATGAACAACTATGGAATACAACTCAGCCATAAAAAAAAAATGAAACCCTGACATTTGACACAAAAATGGATAAATATGGAAGATAATTATAGCTTATATATATTAGCATTATATATTAACATTAACTAAGTGAAGCAAGCCAGACTATGAAAGACAGGCATTGTATGTCCCCACTCAATATGTACTGAATGTCTACACTCTGTAGTAGAAACTGAAAACTGGAAAGTATGATAGCAGAGAAAAGAACTTTAGACACTAGAGACAGTTTAGGGGGAGGTGGGTAATATAGGGTAGGTAATAGGGGCTGGAAGGGAAGGGATTAATGAAAAAACAAACACATTTAATAGACACAAAAATAAAAAGTTATTTATTGTTGATAATATTTAAGGTAATATCTTTGACTTAACTAATATGTATTGTATTCACGCTGGTAAAAAAAACATAATGTACAGAGATTCAATGTAAATTAGAAAGTAATAAATCAGTAATTATTATTTTAATACCATTTTCCATGGGCAGTGGTTAAGCCCTATGCATAGGAAACCAAATACCATATGGACAACCATAGTACAAATCATGGCTCCAGGAATCTTGAAAAACATGCTGGGCATGTATATATGCCTGGTCAAAATCCTGAAGGGAGGGAGAAATAGAGGACAATAGATTGCAACATGCCACATCCCATTGCAGGGGTCCTTTCTCCATTTCTCCATCTTTCTTTTTCTTCCTCTCTCCCACTTTCTGGTGAGCACAAGCTCCATCTAGCAATTAAATAAAAGTCAGTTGCATGTATAAAAAAAAAAAAGGCAAAAACTGAACTTTACTAAGAGTTACTTGCCTGTTTCTTGGAAACTTGCAAAATTCTCATATTCAGTTTCTTAGTTCAATCACTTAACATAAAAATGCAAGTGGGATGTTTGTATAACTATCATAGTTTTTTAGAGTTGTTATAACATAGAACTACATACTTGCAGATCAGATATTTTTGCATGTCTTATGGTTCTGAGGTCTAGAAGTCCATGATCAAAGTGTTGGTAGAGTTGCTTCCTCCTGAGAACTGTGAGACTCTTTACCAGCCTCTTGCCAAGCTTCTGGTGGTTTGCTGGCAGTCTTTGGCATTCCTTGGTTTATGTAAGGATCACTCCAATCTCTGCCTTCATCTTTATGTGGCATTCTCCCTTTGTGTATGTGTGTGCCACCAAATGTCCAACTTCAATAAGGACACCATCATATTGAATTAAGGCCCATCCTAATAACCTCATGTTAAATTAATTTTATCTGCAAAGACCCTGTTTTCAAATAAAGCTACATCAGGAGGTAATGGGGCCAGGACTTTAACATAAACATTTGTGGAGGCCAGTAGGTGGCATAATGGTTACGTTACTGGACTCCCATGAAGTTGATTACAGTTCATGTCCTGGATCCAGTGGCTTAAACTCACACCACGTGCATGTGCATGCATGCCCAAAATCCTGAGAGGAAAATGAAGGATAAGGAATTGAGGCATGACCATCATCCCTGGGCGAGGTGATTTCTCAATTTCTGTCTTTCTGTCTCTCCCTGTCTCTCTGGCGAGTGCATGCCCTATGGCAAAAATATCTCTAAAAAAATTAATTAAAAATATGGACTTATGGAAAGGGGATACAATTCTATTCATAACAATTATATTGTTATTGAGTAGGGTTATTGACATAAGGAGCAAACAGCTTTGCACACTACTCAACAGATTTCTTTGTGACATTAATATTGTTGAAGAAAATACTGTAGTGACAACCCTGCACTTGGAGCACATTTTTTACATGAATTCATACATTTGTCTAGTAGGTTACTTCTGAGCTTTCCTTGTTTTAGGTGCACTTTTTGTTTTGCTTTGTTTTGTTGTTTTGTTGCTATAGAATGTAGCAGACAGAGAGAGACAGAGAGAGAGTGCAAGTGAGAAATCACCCCCTAGGGGAGATGGCACACCACAATCCCTTCTCATCTATGTTCCTCTCAGGATTTTGGGAATGTGCACATACACTCCCGGCATGTTTTCAAGTCACCAAGTCCAGAGCTGGAATCGTGGGTTTTTGCTATAGGGCACATGCACTTGCCAGAAAGACAGAGAGAGACAGAGAGACAGAAAGCAAGAAATCACTCCCCCAGGGGCAATGACCACGCCACAATCCCTTCTCCTCTATTTATCTTTCAGGATCTTGGGCACGCATGCACATGTGCCAGGCGTGAGTTTAAGGCACCAGGTCCAAGACTCGAACCACAGTCAACTACATGGGAGTTCAGCGACATAGCCATTACACAACTGCTGGTCCCAGCCTGTCATTTTTACATTACTTGTTTTTAGCTTTTAGTTTTTAAATTTTTTTAGTTTTTAAAATTGACATTAAATCACTGTACATCTTTATACATCCTTTATTTTTCAAAGTTTCTTTAATTTTAACCGTTTTTTTTTTTTTTTCCATAGGAGAGATAAAGAAAAAGACAATAATACAGGCACTCCTAATAGGGTCTTCAACCCTGATCCATCCCCAGTCTCAGTTGGCCTGCATCACAAATATGCACATGTGTGCCTTGCATGCTGAGGGAGGTCCCAGATTATGAACCCAATATCTTTCCCATGTGTGTTTGGATGTGTTACCACATTACCACCAACTGACCACTGTATTTTCTCACTCTCAAATAATATCACCCAGATTTATCATATTAGTTAATCAAATAAGTCTTTTGCAAATCAAATTTCAATAACTGAAATTTACTGTGGTCTCTTTATATTTATTGAAATTTTCTTTATAAAAATCATGTTAAAGGCAACTTTCTTTTTTAAAAACATCAGGAATTGCATGAATGTTTTACTACATCTTTTGATAATTTCCTATTCATCCATCACTCTAATAAAGCCAACACTCTCGTAATGGTAACCCTATCATCAGTTTTACTGCAACATCAATTGAAAGTCTTTTTCTATAATCAGTGCTGCAAAGAGATAACTTTTAATAATCACTGGATATAATTCTAGCACACATGCTAACTACATTACTCAGTAGTAAAACTATTTAAATGTTTCATCCCTATAGGAAATCTAACAATTATGGAGGCCATATGGTATTCTCAGGATGAGTGTGAAATTCCCTTTGATGTTCAGGCATAAGGATATATATATAAAAAAAAAATCAATCACCCTACAAATATTGTGATTTTTTCTCTTTGAATTCTTTCTATAGAACATTTACTTTTTGATAAGGGAGATAAGTTTTTTATTGATGATAATGATAGCAAACATCTGCTGAATTAAGTAACTATTTGGCCTTATTAAAATCAGAATGATCCCATATCTCAAACAAATAACAAATATGATTTAGAGAGAGACAGTCTATTGTTGAAAAAAGAGCTATGAAATAATGAAACATTCTTCCTTTTATGCTCTATGGGAAGTTGGCACTTTAAAGTACACAGTGTCCTTCCCACCCCTCCTAGAATGAGGCAACCAGCCTCATTGTTTAAGGCCTGGCAAAACATTAATAAGAAAATCCCCTTATTCTGACTTCATAAGAGAAACAATCAGCAATGAAGATAGAAAGAAACCAACTTTGTTCAGGAAATCTGAGGAGTTTCAAAAAGTGCTCTGTCTGACCCCGAATAATTCTAGCACTTCCAGTCCAGAAAGTCTTAGCATTTTTAAGTCAGGGATTGTTTCCAGGAAGCCACAATAAAACTGGATTTGCCATGATGTGTTAAAAAGGTAATAAAGTATTAACAAGGATTTGTTAGCCAAATTTTAATGCAGCTATGGGATCTGAGAACTGGGAAAGAGCAAATATATCTTGGTGGGAATTAAGGAAGGTACACCCAAAACATTCAGCTCAAAAGGGCAGGTTGAGGGTAGTGCTTGAGACGCAGAGTATGGATTCAGAAAACCTGGAGTGACACAAGTGGGTGCTTACAGAGTGACAAGAGAGGCACAGGGCATGTTACAACAGCACTGTAACAGAAACCTTGGTTTATTCAAATTTTGCTCAGAAGGAACCTTCCATGACATATGGATCCCCTAATTATACTGAGAATTAAGAGAGATGTCCTTCTAGTGCAAACCTAGAAGGGATTTTCCGTGTGAATTCTGTGAAGCTCACTGTCTCAAGGCCAGGAAATTAAAAGAATAAAACTTGAAACTAATGCAGGTCAACTCTGATGAGCTTCTTATTTGCCATATGAAACATTTATTTTGAACATATTAAAACAGAATTGTTATCAAGTATTAAATTCCCAAGTGAACTGGAATGAAGTAACAAGAATTAAAAAGAAACTAGAATTCCTGACAGACTTGGTGCTCTCTTGCTGAACACAGAAATTCCAGAGAATGTCAGTATAATACAAGGCTGCTCTTGATGGTGACAGATCAGATATAATTTATATAGTACCCAATCATAGCATTGTTCCACTTTCTGACAATTTCTAATCTATAGCAAACCTCAATTCCTTTGAGTCTCCCCCCAAATCACTCAACCAAAGTCTTACATCCTATTACCAAAGGGCAGTGATATTTCCTCCTGATATATTTTCTCCATGAGTGTAATGAGTAAGAAACCAAGCTTGCTCAATTGTAAATGTGTTTCTGGTAGCCGTAGGCCAGGACATTAATACAAATTGGTACAATTCTCTACAATGGCAAAATTGGATCAAGTTACTAGCAGAATAATGTCTGCTAGTGAAATATGAGGATCTACTTATTTAATTTTGTGATATTGCAATGACAACTAACTTTAATTTAGCTTTAAAGATCAATGGACTATATCGTAATTCTCTTCTCTACATAAATTGCTTGATAGAACATTTTTGACCTCTGAATAAAAGGCTAATGAGAACTCTAGGAATGAGTTGAAAAGGTAAATAACCTGATTTTACAAAAAACGAGACCACAGGAGCAGACCACAGGAGCAATTATTTTAAAAATCATAAAAAATATCAATCAATAAAAATGACTGTCAGAGAGTAGCTGTTTCTCTGAGCTGTATACCTATCTTTTCCCAGTTGGTTGACTCCTACTGAACTGTCTCCAGTGTTTCTGTCCCAGATGGCATCTTCTAAAGTTGATTATGGGATTGACCACACATCTTGCTTTAACTGATGGGCCATTGACAAATGTTATGAGCTGAATTGTGAACTACTCCAGAGTTTATAGGGAAAGCCTTAAGTCCCCATGTGACCATATTTGAAGACAGGACATTCAAGGAAGTATCTTGATCTGTTTGAAATATTATAATAAAATACCTTAGAATGAGTAATTTATAAATAGGAATTTATTGCTTACAGTTCTGAAGGCTAGAAGTCTAAGATCAAATGCCAGCAGATCTATTGTCTGGTGAGTGTCTGTGTTTGTCTGTTCCTCATAGATGATGCCTTCCTCCTGTGTCTTCATGACAGAAAGGACAAGCAGGGTCTCTTGGGTCTCATGACTTAGTGGGGACATATTAAGAGTCCCACCTTTTGATACTATCACATTGAAGGTTACATTCCAACATATGAATTTTAGGAGAACACTAACATTCAGACTACAGCAGGAAATAATTAATGTTAAATAAGACCATAAAGGTAGAGCTTTAATCAAATAGGGCTAAGTACTTACAAGAAAAGGAAGAGAGAGGACCAACAAGTGGTGTGGTAGGTAAGGCACTGAACACTCCGATGTGGCTGACCACAGTTTGTGTCCCAGATCTGGTGACTTGCTTTCTCACTTTCCCTCTTTCTCTTTCTCTCTCTGTGTCTCTCTCTCTCTGGTCAAAATAAAATAAATGAGTGAATAAATAAAATTAAATTAAATAATTCTTTAAAAATAAAGAAAGAAGAAAGAAAGAAAGAAAGAAAGAAAGAAAGGAAGAAAGAAAGAAAGAAAGAAAGAAAGAAAGAAAGAAAGAAAGAAAGAAAGAAAGAGAGAGAAAGGTAAGAGATAGCAGGGATGTGTGCCCAGACAAAAGGCCAAAGTGCAGACAGAGGGAAAAGATGACTAACTACAAACCAAGGTTCAAGGCCTCTGGGAAATCCAGCCTTGATGACAGCTTGACTTAGAGTTTAAGTCTCCAGAACAGTGAGGGGGAAAGTTTAAGCCAACCGCTATGTGGCATTTGATCAGACTAATCTAGAAAATATGATGCAGCAGTGTTAATAAGTGCTTAGTATACTAAAACCTATTTGAGACCTTCAAACTACTAGCTTATGAACATTTTCAAGTTTGGCAGAGTAAGAGATCATGTAGGAGAGAGCCAAGAAACTTAGCTATCATTCATAACTAAGGCCACATTGTCCCAGTCAAGTCATTCCAACCAGTTCTTAGCCAGTTAAGCCACCCCAGCTGAAGACTTACACATTGTGAAAACATAACACAGGCGTTTCTTGCTCAAATTCTTAACGATATACAATTATAAGATAATAAAATCTCTTGCCGGAGAGAGACAGACAGAGACAGTGAAAGGAAAAGTGAGAAATCACACCCCTGGAGGGATAGCCACACTGTAATCCCTTCTCCTCCATTCTTTTTCTAAGATCTTGGGCACACATACATACTTGCCTGGCATGAGTTTGAAGCCACTGGGTACAGGACGCCAAACAGTTGGCCATGTGGGAGTCCAGCAATGTAACTGCTGTGCCATCTGCTAGCCCAAAAACAGAAATCACTACTGGAAATGAGATGCTATCATAAAAAAATATACATGTAAAGTTGAATTGGTGGCTAGGTGGTGAGTATGCTCCTTTATAAGAGATTTCTAGAGAAAAAGAACCAATAGGATTGAGTTTAGAGAACTGATTATCCCAACTTTGGGATCTAGTAGGTCTGAAATCTGTAGAACATGTCAGAAGACTGATGACTCAAAGAACTGAAGTTGTAGTTCATGTCAAAAGGAAGCAGTATTGGGAACCAGCAGTTAGCGTAATGGCTATGTCGCTGGACTCCCACGTAGTCGACCGCGGTTCATGTCCCGGACCTGGTGGCTTAAAACTCATGCCAGGCGTGCGTGCCCAAGATCCCAAGAGGAGAATGGAGGAGAAGGGATTGCGGCGTGACCATCCCCCCTGGGGGGGTGATTTCTCGCTTTCTGTCTCTATGTCTCTCTCTGTCTGTCTGGCGAGCGCACGCGTCCTACAGTGAAAATCTCTCAAAAAAAAAAAAAAAAGGAAGCAGTATTTTCTTTTCCTTAAATGATTTACTTGTCTTTTTTTTTCCCTTAAGGTCTTCAAATGATTGGATGAAGCCCATCCACATTAAGGATGGTAATCTGATCTATTCAAAGTCAATTGATTTAAATTTTAATAGAACACAAAGAAATGCCGGAAAAAAAAAAAGAATAGGAAGAAGAGAGAGAAAACAGAACATTCAAAAACACTATGACAACAAATGTTCTAATTAAGTGTAATTGACATCCCAGAATGTGAGAGAGAGAAGAAAAGAAAAAAGTATTTGAAAATACACTGATTGAAAAGTTTTCAAAAGTAATGAAAAACAACAAACCACAGACCAGATTCCCAAAGAACTCCAAGATATAAGCATCCTTAAGTAAAAATTAAAAACTAGAAACCAAAGAGCAAAATATGCTATAACCAAGCAAAAGAAATGAAATAATTAAAATGAGTTTAAATCAGTAAGACTGAAAGCAGAAAAACAATAAAACTAAAAACAAGTTATTTGAAAAAAAATTTAAAAATCTCTAGCCAAATTAATCAGGAAAAAAATAATAGATTGTATTGATACACTTTATCAATATCAGGAAAGAAAAAGGAGAATACGGGACCAGCTGTTGGTGTAATGGCTATGTCACTGGACTCCCATGTAGTCAACTGCTGTTTGATCCTGTTAACGGATGGGAAAGTGTCGAGCTGCGTTGTAAAGTCCTTGGTTCTTTGGGTCCAGATCACTAAAATTAGAAATCTGTCCCTAGGCACAAAATGAAACTGCAACCACGAATGAAGTAGGTAGAAAAGAAAAAAAGATTTAATAGGAAGAAAGGAAAGGAAAGAAAGAAAGTACACCCAAAAAGGCTGTTGGGCCAGCAGGTTGCCAGGTGGCAACCACCCTTGGTACTAGTTAACTGTTATTTTTATTACTAGAGGTCATGAATATTCATTAGTGGGAGGCCCCTTACGCTGCCTATGTCCTTCCTTTAAATTTGAATCCATACATTCTTTTCCTGCACCTGCGCACCTTCCTCCCAGGTAAAGAATGAGGAACTTTATCACCTAATTGCACGTGGTGCCCAATCGGAGCCAGGTTGCCCCAATTAGACTGCCCGATTAGTCCATTGTACTAATGGGAATTAGGGCATTGACCAAAACGCTTGCTTAGGTCTTTTTGATAAGAGAAAAATCTACGAATCATCCCTGTGTGTTTCCTTCAGGCCCCAAGGAAGGAAGATGGCATATTGCCTTGCTCTCCTGGCACAGGGAGCTAGATGAGCCTTTCACTTTTCTCTTAGGGCTGCCTGCTCACAACTAACTAACTGCCTACCACAATCCCAGATCCAATGGCTTAAACTCATGCCAGGTGCATGTGCATGTGTGCCCAAGATCCGCAAAGGAGAATGGAGGAGAAGGAATTACAGCATGGCCATCACCCCTAGGGGGTGATTTCTCACTTCCTGTCTATCTCTCTCTGGCTTCCTGGTAAGCGCACACTCCCTATAGCAAAACTTCTCAAAAAAAAAAAAAAGAAAGAAAGAAAAAGAAAAAGGAGAATCCTTGGAACTCCTCAAACATTAAAAAGGATAAAGGGAATATTTTTATAACTTCATAAAATCAATAACTTGGCTAAAAAGGGTGAATTTGTTGAAAAACGTAAACTACCAAGTTCACTCAACAAGAAATACAAAAATTTGCTTGGCCCCTGTAACAATGATCAATTAATATTTTTGGTAAAACACATAATAAATATAAACACATAATAAATATTTTAGATTTGTAGACCATAGAGTGTCTGTTGTAATTATCTCTGCTATTGTATTGCAAAAATAGCCATAGATAATTCATAAACCTATGGAAATGATTGTTTTCAAATAAAGCAATCTATTTTTTTTATTTACTAGTATAGATGACTGACCTACAGTCCATAGTTTGCCAACCCTTGTCCTATATCTATCAGTTCAATAAATAATTATTGAATGCCTCTGATATACTAGGAATAATGATAAATGCTAAATAGACAATACAGAAAAAAAAAATTCTCAGCTCTCAGGAAGCTTATGGTAAAGTCACTGATATAGACAATTAAAACGTAAAATGGTGACTATGACCATGGCAATAGTGCAATGTTGTGAGCAGGCATTTCTAAAGATCCTTTACTCAGACTTCAGTGGTCAGAAACTTACCATACCAATTAAATTCATACTTTAACTGTAAAATAAATAAATAAAAAAATGGAAAATAAATAAATAATAAGTCCTATCTAAGTTGAAAAATTTATCAAAGGAGATGTAGTCTCTGAAGAACAACAACAATGACAAAACATAGCAGGTATAAAAATAACATAAAGGGGAGAAACCATGTGGAATTCTAGAAAGTAAAAAAAAAAAAAAAAAATATGGAAGGCAAATTAAAGGACATTACAAAAGAAACAGCCAGGGTGTGTTAACTTATTGCTGTAATGAAGGAGAAAAGTTACAGTGGCCTGAACTATGGATAAGGAATACATAAAAATAAATTACATGTCTTCAAAATGTTAGAGAGAATTCCATAAATGTGTATATTAAGTACTATTATAATAGGAACTATACTGTGCACATATTGGGCCAGTCCTCTTTCTCATCTCATTAGTCCAAAGTAGAGTGTTTGTCTTTTCTCTTCCAGCAGAGAGTGATATCCTTAAAGGGATGTGTTTTCCATGTTTATTACATTGCAATCAGTAACTAATGGTGCTTTTAGCACCTAGGAAAGGACAATTGCAAATTCAATGATAAGATACCATTCAAATAATATCAGCCTATCCTTCCTACACAAGTGATGCTTCTTGCAGAAAATTTTGATTGCTATTGATTCTTTTCAATCTTATTCATTAGGACATATCTGGATGGAAATATTTAGTATAGAAATTTCAGTATGGGGACGAGCAGGTGACATGATGGTTTAGGTGCTAGACTCCCACATGGCTGACCATAGTTTGAGTCCTGGACCTGGAAGCTTGCTTTCTAACTTTCCTTCTCTGTCTGGTGACCTTGTGAACACCATAAAAAAATTTGAAATAATAATAAAAAATTAAATTAAATAAATGTTTATTAAAAAGAAATTTTGATATGTAAGAAATCACACATACATCATCAAGTTCAATGTCTTCAGATGACGTAGAATGAGACTAAGGGTAGTATCTGTGGAAGCGGCCAAACTTTTATATAGAAGAGACTTAAAAGGGTATAAGGTTAGAAGACTAGCTGTGATGAAGTATTTTATACAAGATAAGGAAATGTCAATTGTCCTTATTGATCAAATCATGTCTGCGCACGTTATGTGTGTGTGCATGGGGGAGATGAGAGGAAGTGCCTATGAAAAGTAGGAAAAGACTGAGTCTGCTAGAGTCCACCTCTGGCTTCTATCTACTGAATGGCTTCCTTTTTATTTTCACTTTAACTTAATGTTGAAAACAACTACACATAGTTTCATTTTTGTCATGACAGGCTTTGGAGTAAAAACTTTAAGAATCATATAGCATTATTATCTTTACTACAAACAAATGAAACCAAATGAACTTTCTAAACACTTAGGGAGGCTTTCAAGATCTGGGTAAATTTATGAGCAATGACTAAGAAAAAGCTACAAGTGTAAAGGGTCAAATTATGTCGGTTGACTGATTAAAAAGCTGACTTAGCTGTCTAAACCTCTTAAGGTATCCGTCAGTTGCCTATATTCTTTGCTTTAAGCAAGGAATTTTAATCTATTTTGTTAAAGCCAAAAAGGAAATACCTTCCTCCCCCACTCCCAGTGTAATGCCCGTTTCTGAATGGACAATGGGCTTTAAGCATCTAGCATGGAGTTATGATGGGATCAGTCACAGAGGAGCCAAAATACCACTGGCACCGACTAAATGGCTTTTACTACCTTGGTGTGACCTTTGAAAGGTGATTCCTGCCACCAGAGTAAGCACAGCAGAGGACAGCAACAACAAAGGTAGGATAGCTGGCAATTTTGAGTGGAGCAAAGAGAATTTTATGGAAAATTTTAGTACTCTAAAAACATATCCTTTCCAATATTGTCAGGATATTCCTAAACTAAATAGATGGAATGAGCTGAAGTGATTTCCAGGATAATATAGTTCCCCACCCACCCTGTCAAATAATTTAGGAAAAGAATACAGTTTGATTTGAATACCAACATTCATCCTATTTATTATAATACTAGTCGGAATTGCTACTTCACTAAAACATAACTTTAATATCATAACTAAAAAATAGGAAAGCAAAAGAGCCTAAACTACTCATTCTAACATGAGAATATTTTAATAGCAAGTGCTTCAAATGTGCTGTTTACCTACGTTCTAAAATTTATATGAGAAAACTAAATATATATATAAAACTTGCCCTCAAAGGAAGGTTCTTAATGTAGAATATCATAATAGAAGATTAATTCATTACCCAAAATTTTGCAGAAGTTGACATTGACCAAAGGAATTCTGATAATGAATACAGACCTGTAGCAAGTAGGAATCACTCTGCTATTGCAGGAGTAATGACAGCATATCCTTGATCTGAGGCTAGGTGAGCCAAATGACCCAAAGTAGGTTCTAGAATTTTAGTTTATTTTCAAATAATATAAATCCCAAGAATTGCAAAAAATATTTTTCCAATTACATTTTCCTGAGGACCAAAGGTAGTCTGTCCTGTTAGACTATTCACTATTTCAACTGTTTTAAATCATTCCTCACCCAGTATTTCACCTTAGCATTCCAAACTGAAGGCGCCTATTCACATTTTACTTTTGCAGGATCTAGGGAAGCAGACATTTTGTTAGAATAGAAGAAATTGTTGTTAAATACAACCTGTATTTACACACTTCTAGACATGTAAGTTGTCACAATGGTAAAAATGCTTTAATAAGTAAGGCCTTAAAAATAAGTCACAACTGGAGATTTATCAAGCTTCTATTATATAAACAGAACTGTAAAATATTTACCATAAATATAATTTTAATTCTATCACTCATAATTTACTTAAGATACCAAAATCACAGCTATTCCTGAGAACATAATTAAGACTTCTTCTGAATGTTTGGCTAAAATTAGTCACCTACAGTTAAAAATTTCACCATTTATGTCTTGATGTGTCATCTTCCAAAGTATGCCCTAGAAGGAGGAATTGGAAATGACTACATAGTAAGAACTACATATGTATAGCTCCCTTTAGTTTTTTTTTTTTCTTTTCTTAAGTTTTTGCCATAGGTGTGTGCACTCACCCTCAGAGATACAGAGAGAGACAGTGAAAGGGAAAGTGAGAAATCATCCCTTTGGCAGGAAAGACACATTGCAACCCCTTCTCCTGGGACTTTGGGCACACACATGTTCCTGGATTTGGGGCACACACATGATTTTTAAGCTATAAGGTCTGGGACTGGAACCATGGTCAACCATGTGGAAGTCCAGCATCTTAACCACCATGTTACCTGTTGACCCCAGATATTTTTAGTTTGTATGACACTTCATTATAGAATATTATGTTCTCTAATTTACATATGGGAAAATGAAGACCTAAGACAGAAACTAACAGGTCTAAATTATCATTGGTCTAAATTCACTATTTGTGTTAGCTAAAAAATAGTACTTTTGTGACTCACTTCAGAGTCTTTCTTTGCCTGGTTTTACACAGTCCAAACCTATGATTTTTATTTTGTGCTTTTTCTTAAAGACCCCACACAGACGAAGAGATTGAGTCATTTGATTAACTCTTTATTACCCATCATGCCTTGGCAGAGACTTCAAGAAGTCTAAAAATAAAAACAAGAAAAGTATTTAAAAAGATTATAAGGCACCATTAGTAAAGAATTCAATATGGTGGGGATAACCAGTGGCATTATGGTTAAGGCAGCTGGATCCGACATGGCCAACTATACTGTTCGGGTCTCACACAGCAGCTTGAAAAACAAACCAGGTGTGTGTGCATGCATTCCCAAAATTCCAAGAGGAGAATAGAGGAGAAGGGGATTGTGGTGTAGCAGTCACCCTGGGGCATAACTTCTCGGTGTCTCTCTCTATCTCACTCTGTCTCAGATGATCACATGCACTGTGTAGCAAAAAGAAAAAAGAAAAAAGAATTCAACATGGGCTACTGCTATCATGTGAAATAGCCAGCCCAAGAAACCTGAATTTCTGAAAAAGAGAATGCATCAGAAAGAAAAGAAGAGGACAAAGACAAACTTCTCACTCCAGAAATCTACTTGGGAATCTCCTTAGCAGAGAGAAAAATATGCAGCTTCATTTTAATAAAAATAATGTTATGGCTTGATAACTCATTTTTCAACTGGGCAAGTAGTTTTAAGACAAATATCTTTAAGTGTTCATTCATTCAGCAAATATTTATCAAGGACCTACACTATGTTAGATATAGCTCTAAAGTGATATGTTGGCAAAAAGACCAATACACAATCATGATTTCAACTAAATTTTATGGATAAAGAAAGTTACAGAACAACGCAAGCTTAAGAAGAGAAAAACAGAAGGCAGAAAAAGCAGAAAAAAATTTGTGGTTAAAATTTTATTCACTCTAATTTGTTTTGTATATTCTTACTGTTTTTAATGTTTTCCTTATGTAATTTCTATGCAAATACAATTCATTATGCATTAATGACCACTTCAACTTTCTGCATATTAAGCTGCAATTTCTATTACTTGAAAAAAATCCAGTGAAAGAGAACATACACAGTAAGTACTTAAGGAAATTTATTGCTCACAGATAGTAAAGGCCCACAGAGTTCTTGGATTCAGTGCAAACTGGTCACAGGAAAGCAGACCAGAATAGATAGAAGGTTGTCTACATATGCGCCACTTGCACCATTCTGAGGAACTCCAAAAGGCAGCCCGCCTGGCTTTATGCCCTTGGTGTAACATGACATGCTGTGCCAAAGCAGTGAACATCCTATTTCTGGGGGGAAGAGGGACTGAGCCTGGGTCTGAGCAGTTCTCCCTCTCTCAGCACGTTGCATTCCTAGCACATACTGCAGTTATTCTTGAGAACTACAAGTGAGAAAGTAGGGAGAACTGGGTCAGCCCAAGGTCACATGAAGAGTTGTCTCACTCTTAATTTAAAAACATTAATTCTCCAACAATAATAGTTGCTGAAAACTAGTAACTCTAGACTTGTTGATCATAACGTAAAGATGCGTATAAGATTAAGTAACGTCTTCACTCACCTGTGGAAATTAATCAGGTAAAAACACTAGAAGACTGGTGTTTTTTGTGATAAAGAATATCTGTAGTAATTATTATAAGAGGAGACTGTTAGGAAAAAATTATTTCAAATTGCTAATCAATATAATATCTACATATGATCTTAGTGTCTTACTGGCTCATTTTCTACCCAAGAAGGATGTGATTCCCTTGAGTATTCAACTGTGTTAAGTTTATTATTTACTATTGATTAAAGGTAAGAAGCAGTGGAGTAGCATGTTCACTTAGAGTTTGTGTTGTCCATTGGAAATGTAAATAATTTTTTTTGAAGAAAAGTTATATCTTTATTGCCCGGGAGGATATTAACTAATCTTGTCCTTAACTTGGCAAATGAACAAAGACATTTCTAAAGTTCATGGGAAAAAATGTGATTAGAGTAGAAGTTTATTTTGGTGCCAAAAATCTTTAAAATTCAAGCATAGTTTCTTTCATAGTTTTTGCATTTTCTGTAAACTTGAAGATCCCATTTACTTAAGACTCCATTTCAGCATGCCTTTCCTAACAGATGCTACTTTTCAAATGCTCCTTGGGATAGCTCTATCATCCTGCTGATGCCTTCATTAATGATTTAAATAAGTGTTCGGCATGTACTTACTTGATATTTGTGTATATGAAAGTTGTGTTTCTAACCTTAAAAATTACAGTTTCACAGTCTACTGATAAATGTGGAGGTGCAGAAAAGTAGTGTCAGGACTTGTTGAATTAGATGTGAGAAGTTAAAAAAAAAAAAAAAGGAGAACTTTGAACCATAACTTGCAAGTTTTCTCAGACTTTGAAAAAGTCATTTGTGAAAGTAACTTAACACCACAAAATATGAATGTCTCCAGGATATTTTTTAATGCTATAGATGAATTAATCTCACCTGTTTTAAATCAAAAACAAAAACACTTTGCCTCTGTCTCAAATATCGCTCAGCAAATATTGTAGAAGCATTCTAAAACATTGTTTTAACTTTTCAAAGAGAATATTTCTGGGAACCTTTTATCCATGAAAAAGTTGGATAGAAACTTATATTGGATAAAAACATAAAGAATGATGTACTTTTATTGTATTTTGATTCAATTTGCAGTATTTCTTGTTGCATAATTAAAAAAAAACAATTACATCCAATATGTCAAACTTTCCTTTATAGTAAAATCTTAAGTTATATCCTTAATCAACATAAAATTTCAGTGCAAGGTGTAAGGTGCCATTTTTTTTTAAAGTTCCCATACAATTGTTAAATATCTGAACTAGTACATTTTTGTCGAGGACTTTTGCTTTTTAATCCTTCTTCTGCTATTTTCTAGAAGACACACTTGATCTTATCATTATTTTTTTCCTAAGGGCAAAGTGAAAAATAAAGCAACTATGTAGAAAGAGATACAGTGCTTAAAGTAATTTTTTATGACTTCTGTGCCATATACAGCTGTTCACTATATATTATTAGGCTGTACTTTTATTTGTCACTAATTGCTATATAATGAACTGAGTACATTCTTCTGTCGTGTTCAATCTACTACAATGTCTATGTACCATAAGAATAAAACTTATCGCTTTATGGGAGTATTTTGTGGTTAAAGTAAAAATCAATAGTATTAATAACACCTTATACATGTCTCCATGGAGTATTTATTTTGACTTAATAGTGTTAGTTATTGTAATTTCTATTTTCACCACTATTTTATGAGCTTTAAGTTCTTTGTTTTTCTTCAAATTCTAGCAGCTTTGGCTGTCAATGGGAATGTACTGCTCAAGAGAACCCAGATCCCACATGATGACCATGGTTTGAATAATTGTCCCAGGTAGCTTGAAACACACTGGCACATGCACAAGTGTACAAGATCCAATGAGCTGGAGAGCTGAAAGAAAGAGGTTGAGGATCACTATTCCCTGAGGAGGATGCTCATTCCTCTTTCTCATGCACATGCACACTGCCATTAATAAAGAAAACAAATCATTAAACTTAAAAAAATTAGCCAATTTTTCTGGCATATAGCTATCTCAATAAATACTGCTGAATGAATAGAACAAATGCATTATACTTTACATTTTTCAATAAAATGTTGATATATATTCAGAAGTTATCAAAAGGGCACATATTTGTAGTGTTACCAGACTCTAAATAATTCATGAGATAAATTAAAAAACTTGGCAGTGTTGCCTTATTTGATATTATTGTAATAGGAATGTCAAAGGAAGAAATAACCTTATTTGAAGATGTTTTATGCACTAGTGACTAAGTCATATTCAATGCAGTCCTGTACAGACCCAATATATACCAGGTTGTCCTCAAAGGAACAAGCATGAAGCCTAACAATATGTTTAAATGCAATTTTAGACTTTCAGTTTATCTATGGCAGGCCCACATTGGTCTAGAAAGAAATTAAGCCTTGGATATTGTAGCTATGCGATGACTGTAAAATTAAAATGATATACAGACTCTAACATAGAATTGATTATGTTAGAAAAGTTGGTTATTAAATCAGTTCTTAGAACTTTCTAAGATTTTCCCAGGATACACAGTTCTGTAGGGTTTTAGGACTACCCTAGGTTGTTTTGGAAACACAGTGTGAGTGGACTACATAACAGTCAATGCACTGGTGTGCTGTGAGCACAGCCTTGCAGTCAGTCAAGCCAATTTTAAATCTGTTCCATGTTTTCTGTTGTTGTTTTTAGTTTTTTTGTTTTTGTTTTTGTTTTGCCATAGAGCATAATCTCACTGGAGAGAGAGACAGAGAAAGACAGTGAGAGGAAAAGTGAGAAATCATCACCTCCACCCCATCCCCAGGAGATGGTCATGCCACTGTCTCTTGTCCTCCATCCTCCTCTCAGGAATTTGGGCATGTATGCACATGTGTCCTGCATGATTTTTAAGCCACCCGGTCAGAGACTCAAACCGCAGCCAGCCATGTGGAATCCAGCACCTTTATTACCATGCCACTTGCTGGCCTCATGAGTCCAGTCTGTTTTAACAATACCGTGACCTGTATAAGAGATTAATTCATCTTTCTAACTCAGGTTTCTTCATCTTTGATATTAAAATCTTAATACCTATGGAGTAAGGTGCTGTCATAGTGATATTACAGATTGATCCACATGGGAGAGGGTATGGTTTCACATCCTGGAACCTCCCTGAGCATGCTGAGCATATGCATGTGCAGCTATGACCCTGGCTGGCTGAGACTGAGAGTGGATCATGGCATGAAAACCCTGTTGAGGTATTTGCTCTCTCTTTATCTCTCTATTTTTTCCCTCATGGACAAAATAAAGACTATATATATATATATATATATATATATTTAAAAGCATCATACCTGCAAGACGGCCATGAAATTAAATAGAGAAATAAATGTAAACAACATTCTTACCTAAAGTAAGTGCTCAATAAGCAATAATTTTTGCCATTTGGACACTAGGAACCTTCTGATTTCCACAGAAGTATCCCTGGCAGAGATTGGTTGGTGAGGATCTGAGAGTGGTAACATTTCTCCTAAATTGTCCATTTCTCATAAAGCCACTAATTTATGATGTGGCTTAACTACTGATCTAAAGTACTCGGAAATATATTCAGAATGGAGATGACAGAAAAGATTATATGTTCTCAGTATTCTAAGTGTACATTCTTTTTTTTTTTTTTTTGAGAGAGAGTTTTTTGCTATAGGGTGCATGCACTTGCCAGAGAGACAGAGAGAGACAGTGTACAATTCATTATGCATTAATGACCACTTCAACTTTCTGCATATTAAGCTGCAATTTCTATTACTTGAAAAAAATCCAGTGAAAGAGAACATACACAGTAAGTACTTAAGGAAATTTATTGCTCACAGATAGTAAAGGCCCACAGAGTTCTTGGATTCAGTGCAAACTGGTCACAGGAAAGCAGACCAGAATAGATAGAAGGTTGTCTACATATGCGCCACTTGCACCATTCTGAGGAACTCCAAAAGGCAGCCCGCCTGGCTTTATGCCCTTGGTGTAACATGACATGCTGTGCCAAAGCAGTGAACATCCTATTTCTGGGGGGAAGAGGGACTGAGCCTGGGTCTGAGCAGTTCTCCCTCTCTCAGCACGTTGCATTCCTAGCACATACTGCAGTTATTCTTGAGAACTACAAGTGAGAAAGTAGGGAGAACTGGGTCAGCCCAAGGTCACATGAAGAGTTGTCTCACTCTTAATTTAAAAACATTAATTCTCCAACAATAATAGTTGCTGAAAACTAGTAACTCTAGACTTGTTGATCATAACGTAAAGATGCGTATAAGATTAAGTAACGTCTTCACTCACCTGTGGAAATTAATCAGGTAAAAACACTAGAAGACTGGTGTTTTTTGTGATAAAGAATATCTGTAGTAATTATTATAAGAGGAGACTGTTAGGAAAAAATTATTTCAAATTGCTAATCAATATAATATCTACATATGATCTTAGTGTCTTACTGGCTCATTTTCTACCCAAGAAGGATGTGATTCCCTTGAGTATTCAACTGTGTTAAGTTTATTATTTACTATTGATTAAAGGTAAGAAGCAGTGGAGTAGCATGTTCACTTAGAGTTTGTGTTGTCCATTGGAAATGTAAATAATTTTTTTTGAAGAAAAGTTATATCTTTATTGCCCGGGAGGATATTAACTAATCTTGTCCTTAACTTGGCAAATGAACAAAGACATTTCTAAAGTTCATGGGAAAAAATGTGATTAGAGTAGAAGTTTATTTTGGTGCCAAAAATCTTTAAAATTCAAGCATAGTTTCTTTCATAGTTTTTGCATTTTCTGTAAACTTGAAGATCCCATTTACTTAAGACTCCATTTCAGCATGCCTTTCCTAACAGATGCTACTTTTCAAATGCTCCTTGGGATAGCTCTATCATCCTGCTGATGCCTTCATTAATGATTTAAATAAGTGTTCGGCATGTACTTACTTGATATTTGTGTATATGAAAGTTGTGTTTCTAACCTTAAAAATTACAGTTTCACAGTCTACTGATAAATGTGGAGGTGCAGAAAAGTAGTGTCAGGACTTGTTGAATTAGATGTGAGAAGTTAAAAAAAAAAAAAAAGGAGAACTTTGAACCATAACTTGCAAGTTTTCTCAGACTTTGAAAAAGTCATTTGTGAAAGTAACTTAACACCACAAAATATGAATGTCTCCAGGATATTTTTTAATGCTATAGATGAATTAATCTCACCTGTTTTAAATCAAAAACAAAAACACTTTGCCTCTGTCTCAAATATCGCTCAGCAAATATTGTAGAAGCATTCTAAAACATTGTTTTAACTTTTCAAAGAGAATATTTCTGGGAACCTTTTATCCATGAAAAAGTTGGATAGAAACTTATATTGGATAAAAACATAAAGAATGATGTACTTTTATTGTATTTTGATTCAATTTGCAGTATTTCTTGTTGCATAATTAAAAAAAAACAATTACATCCAATATGTCAAACTTTCCTTTATAGTAAAATCTTAAGTTATATCCTTAATCAACATAAAATTTCAGTGCAAGGTGTAAGGTGCCATTTTTTTTAAAGTTCCCATACAATTGTTAAATATCTGAACTAGTACATTTTTGTCGAGGACTTTTGCTTTTTAATCCTTCTTCTGCTATTTTCTAGAAGACACACTTGATCTTATCATTATTTTTTTCCTAAGGGCAAAGTGAAAAATAAAGCAACTATGTAGAAAGAGATACAGTGCTTAAAGTAATTTTTTATGACTTCTGTGCCATATACAGCTGTTCACTATATATTATTAGGCTGTACTTTTATTTGTCACTAATTGCTATATAATGAACTGAGTACATTCTTCTGTCGTGTTCAATCTACTACAATGTCTATGTACCATAAGAATAAAACTTATCGCTTTATGGGAGTATTTTGTGGTTAAAGTAAAAATCAATAGTATTAATAACACCTTATACATGTCTCCATGGAGTATTTATTTTGACTTAATAGTGTTAGTTATTGTAATTTCTATTTTCACCACTATTTTATGAGCTTTAAGTTCTTTGTTTTTCTTCAAATTCTAGCAGCTTTGGCTGTCAATGGGAATGTACTGCTCAAGAGAACCCAGATCCCACATGATGACCATGGTTTGAATAATTGTCCCAGGTAGCTTGAAACACACTGGCACATGCACAAGTGTACAAGATCCAATGAGCTGGAGAGCTGAAAGAAAGAGGTTGAGGATCACTATTCCCTGAGGAGGATGCTCATTCCTCTTTCTCATGCACATGCACACTGCCATTAATAAAGAAAACAAATCATTAAACTTAAAAAAATTAGCCAATTTTTCTGGCATATAGCTATCTCAATAAATACTGCTGAATGAATAGAACAAATGCATTATACTTTACATTTTTCAATAAAATGTTGATATATATTCAGAAGTTATCAAAAGGGCACATATTTGTAGTGTTACCAGACTCTAAATAATTCATGAGATAAATTAAAAAACTTGGCAGTGTTGCCTTATTTGATATTATTGTAATAGGAATGTCAAAGGAAGAAATAACCTTATTTGAAGATGTTTTATGCACTAGTGACTAAGTCATATTCAATGCAGTCCTGTACAGACCCAATATATACCAGGTTGTCCTCAAAGGAACAAGCATGAAGCCTAACAATATGTTTAAATGCAATTTTAGACTTTCAGTTTATCTATGGCAGGCCCACATTGGTCTAGAAAGAAATTAAGCCTTGGATATTGTAGCTATGCGATGACTGTAAAATTAAAATGATATACAGACTCTAACATAGAATTGATTATGTTAGAAAAGTTGGTTATTAAATCAGTTCTTAGAACTTTCTAAGATTTTCCCAGGATACACAGTTCTGTAGGGTTTTAGGACTACCCTAGGTTGTTTTGGAAACACAGTGTGAGTGGACTACATAACAGTCAATGCACTGGTGTGCTGTGAGCACAGCCTTGCAGTCAGTCAAGCCAATTTTAAATCTGTTCCATGTTTTCTGTTGTTGTTTTTAGTTTTTTTGTTTTTGTTTTTGTTTTGCCATAGAGCATAATCTCACTGGAGAGAGAGACAGAGAAAGACAGTGAGAGGAAAAGTGAGAAATCATCACCTCCACCCCATCCCCAGGAGATGGTCATGCCACTGTCTCTTGTCCTCCATCCTCCTCTCAGGAATTTGGGCATGTATGCACATGTGTCCTGCATGATTTTTAAGCCACCCGGTCAGAGACTCAAACCGCAGCCAGCCATGTGGAATCCAGCACCTTTATTACCATGCCACTTGCTGGCCTCATGAGTCCAGTCTGTTTTAACAATACCGTGACCTGTATAAGAGATTAATTCATCTTTCTAACTCAGGTTTCTTCATCTTTGATATTAAAATCTTAATACCTATGGAGTAAGGTGCTGTCATAGTGATATTACAGATTGATCCACATGGGAGAGGGTATGGTTTCACATCCTGGAACCTCCCTGAGCATGCTGAGCATATGCATGTGCAGCTATGACCCTGGCTGGCTGAGACTGAGAGTGGATCATGGCATGAAAACCCTGTTGAGGTATTTGCTCTCTCTTTATCTCTCTATTTTTTCCCTCATGGACAAAATAAAGACTATATATATATATATATATATATATATTTAAAAGCATCATACCTGCAAGACGGCCATGAAATTAAATAGAGAAATAAATGTAAACAACATTCTTACCTAAAGTAAGTGCTCAATAAGCAATAATTTTTGCCATTTGGACACTAGGAACCTTCTGATTTCCACAGAAGTATCCCTGGCAGAGATTGGTTGGTGAGGATCTGAGAGTGGTAACATTTCTCCTAAATTGTCCATTTCTCATAAAGCCACTAATTTATGATGTGGCTTAACTACTGATCTAAAGTACTCGGAAATATATTCAGAATGGAGATGACAGAAAAGATTATATGTTCTCAGTATTCTAAGTGTACATTCTTTTTTTTTTTTTTTTGAGAGAGAGATTTTTGCTATAGGGTGCATGCACTTGCCAGAGAGACAGAGAGAGACAGTGATACACAAAGTGAGAAGTCACCCCCCCCCCCCCCGGGGAGGAGGCCCACACCAAAATCCTTTCCTGGCCACACCACAATCCCTTCTCCTCCATTCTCCTCTCAGGATATTGGGCATGCACACACATGCACCTGGTATGAGTTTTAAGCCATTGGGTCCAGTACTGGAACTGTGATCAACTCCATGAGAGTCCAACAATATAACTGTTATGCCATCTGCTAGTCCCCCGGTGTGAGTTTTAAGTCTCTGGTCCAGGACTTAAACCACGGTCAACTACAAGAGATTCTAGCAACATAACCATTACACCATATGCTGATTCCCGGAAACTCCTTTTCGTAAACATCTCACAAGCCATGTAAGTGAATTTAAAGTTTTTAATATTTTTTTTCCTAATAACTACTCATGTTGAGCATCTTTTTGTGTCCTTTTAGATGGCTTGTGTATTTTTGTCAGAGAAATATCTTCTCAAGACCTTTGTCCATTCTGTAATTTAATTATTGTCATTTTAAATGTTGAGTTGTAAGAGCTCTTTATATATTCTGGATACAAGCCCTTGATAAGATACATGATTTGTCAATAATACTTTAGTTTGTTTTTTTTTTTAACTTCTTGAGTTTTTTTTTTAGAGCAGAAAAGCTTTTAATTTTGACAAAGTATAATTCACCTATTTCTTTCTTCTGTCACCTATGCATTTGGTTTCTCACATCTAAGGAAATTTATACATAATCCAACATCATGGAGATTTATACCTATGTTTTCTTGTAAAAGTTTTACAGTTTTAGTTTTTATGCTTAAGTCCTTGATAGACTTTGCATTTACTTCTATATCCAATATGAGACAAATTTCAATCTCATTTTCTAATTTGTGGCTATACACTTGGCTCAGCACCAAGTGTTGAGAAGAATACTCTTTTCACTTTAAATTTTCTTGTCACCTTTGTCAAAAAGAATTAACTTTTAACATAATTATTTCCAAACTCTCTTTTTAAAGAATTATTTATTTAATTTTATTTATTCATTTATTTATTTATTTTTTAATTTGGCCAGAGAAAGACACAGAGAGAGAGGGAAAGTAAGAAAGCAAACCATCAGGTCTGGGACTTGAACCATGGTTGACCATGTGGGAGTGTCTCGCACCTTAACCACCACACCACCCACTAGACCCCCAAACTATCATTTTTATTGATCTACATATCTGTTCTTTTAATATTACCACTGTCTCTTGATTTCTGTAGCTTTATGTTAGCTTTTGAAATTGAAATGTGAGTTCTTTATATTTGTTCTCCTCTCTCACGGTAATTTTGGCTATTCTAATTTCCTTGGAATTGTTCTGCCTATTCTGAATTTTCCATAGAAATGGAATGACACAATGTAATATTTTATGCATTTTTAGGATCAGATTGTTAAAAAAAGAAGACGACGACGGCTGGAATATTAATAGACATTTAAAGATAAATATGAAGAGTATTGCCATCATGGGTATGTGTCCACCTACTTAGGCTTTCATTAATTTATCTGAGTAAAGTCTTGCAGTTTATGTATACACTATTGTATTTACATTTTAAATTTTATTTTTAAGTATTTTTGATGATATAGAAAATGAAATTATTTTCTTAACTTTATTTCCAGGTTGTTCACTATTGATATACTTAAATACAACTAAATTTTGTATCTTGATCTTGTATCTCCTGAACTTTGCTAAACTCACTTATTAATTCCAATATGTTTGTATGTATGGATTCCATAGGATTTTAGAATCATGTCATCTCCGAATAGAGATATTTTTACTACTTCCTTTTAATATAGTTGGCTTTTTTCCCCTTATTTAATAGCCTTGGCCAAAATATTATGTACAGTGTTGAATAACACTGGTGAGATGCTTATCTTTTTTCTGATCTTAGGCAGAAATCTTTCCTCTTTTACCATAAAGCATATTGATACTTAGAGGTTTTAGGTAGAGACCTTCTTACATTGAAGACAGTTACTTTCTATTCTTGTTGGGTTTTGTTTTTGTTTTTGTTTTTAAGTGTTTTTATCATGAAAGACTATTGAATTTTGTCATATGCCTTTTCTGCACATATTAAGATAAAAATATAGTTTTATCCATTATTCTATTAATAATTTATCACACCAATTAATTTTCATATGTTGAACCAATCTTTCATTCCTGGAATAAATTTCACATTGTCATATTAAATCATCTTATTTATATGTTGCTGGATTTGTTTTGCTATCATTTTGCTGAAGATTTAATGTTATATTTATAAAGAATATTAATCTATAGTTTTCTTGTGAGGTCTTTGATTTCAATATTAGAGTAATTCAGGTGTGATAAAAAGAATTGGGAAATGTTCTCTTTTTCATAAGAATTTCTGAAGTATGGACGTTAACTTTTTATCACAGCATATACCAGTGAACCCATCTGTGGCTGAGCTTTTGTGCAGAGGAAGGGCAGAGAGTTTTTTGCCTGTTTAGTTTTAATAATATTTATAAGTTTATTTAGAATTTCTATTCTTATTGAGTTAATTTTTTTCTAGAAAATTTTCTATTCTTTCTAAGTTATCTAAAGTATTAGCATACAATCGTTTATAGTATTCTTGCATAGTCCTTTTTATTCTGTAAAAACTTCTCTTTCATTTCTGATTTTCGTAATTTGAGTCATTTTCATTTGTTCTTGGTCAGTCTAGCTAATGGTTTACCAATTTAGTGGTGTTATCAAGAAATAAACTGTTGTTTTTATTTTCCCTGTCATCTTTTCTATTTTATTTTATTATATTTATCACTCCTTTTGTCTTCCTGTTTGGAGTTTAGTGTATTACTTTTTCTAATCTATTAAAGTGAGTGGTTTGAATATAGAATTGAGATCTTTCTTTTCTTAGCATTGCCTTTCAGGTTCATTTTCCCCTATGTACACTAATTTAGCTGCATCCTATAAGTCTCAGTATATTTGCTACCTTGGACATTAATCTCAAGGTATTTTTAAATTTCCCTTGTGATTTCCTCTTTGATCTATTGGTTATTTAGGAGAGCGTTGTTTAATTTTTGCCCATTTGTAAATTCCCTAAATCTGTTTTATTATTGATTTCTAACTTTATTATATTCTGATCTAATAAATGCTTTGTGTTATTTTAATCATTCTTGATACTTATTTTATAAATAAACATGTGATCTTTATTGGAGAATGTTCCTTGTATACTTTTTAAAATTATACATTCTGCTGTGGTTGGGCACAGTGTTCCACAGATGTCTATTATATCTACTTGAGTTACGGTGTTACTTAAGTACTCTGTTTTATTACTTACCTTTTGTCTAGTTGTTCCTTCATGGAAATAGAATATTCCAATGTCAATCTATTGAACTGAACAGAATTGTCTATTTTTTCCTTCCAGTCTGTAATATTTTCTGTGTGTCTATTGGAATTTGTTGTAAGGAGTCTTTGAGCTTTAAAATTGCATATACCTTTGATTATCTTTCAAGTTCTTACAAAAATAAAATTTTACAAAGATTACAAATATTTTATCAATGCAAACAGTATTTTCAATGTATTAATATTTTCTAGTTTTTTATTGAAATCATACTTTTCTATAATATTTGAAAAAGTCCAGTTATTTTTTAACTGAAAAGTATTCTATTTATTCATTTTATTTTTCCCAATATTTCATTTTATCCTAATAATATTCTTTTTTATTTTTCTGTAAAGAGAGATTTTTGCTATGAGGCATGCACTTGCCAGAGAGACAGAAAGCAAGAAATCACTCCCCAAGGGAGATGCATGCTACAATCCTTTCTCCTTGTTTCCTCCTGGGATCTTGGGCTCTTGGACATCCATTTACATACACCCAGTGCGAGTTTTAAGCCTCCGTGTCTGGGACTCGAACCACAGTTGGCCATGCAGGAGTATAGCAACGCATCCGCTATGCCATCTGCTGGTCCACCCAATAGTATCCTTAAAGGTCCACAGGGATTTTGTGTTTGTATATTCATTTTATGTTACCATACAAATTTTTACTTAAATGCTTTCTTTTTTAGCTCAGTCATTTTTTCCTTGGTGTTAGATATTTCATATTAAAATGTAATTTATTTGTTCTTCAGGGTCCTGCATTCATTTCATATAATTAGTCAATGTTCACAAATACATTGTAAGGAATGCACTAATTTCCTATGGCCTGATAAAACCATGGAAAAGAAAAGTTTTTTAAAGTCATGAAAATTTGGGGGCCAGCAGATGGCCTAGTGGTTACATCTCTATACTTCTACATGACTGACCACGATTCAAGTCTTGGACCTGGTGGCTTGAAATTCACCCCAGGTTCGTGTGTGTGCATGCCCAACATCAGAGGAAAATGGAGGAGAAGGGATTGCAGCATGACCATCCCCCGGGGGATGATTCCTCACTTTCCCTCGCACTGTCTCTGTCACTCTCTCTGATGACCACATGTGCCCTAAGGCAAAAATCTCTTTAAAAAATTATTGAAATTTTAAGGTATATGAAGTGGAAAATAAAGTGAAATAGAATTTAAAATTTAAAGAGAAAACAAGTGAGATAATAACATATAAGTTAATAAAAATTCACATAAATAACATAAAAGTAACATAAATTAACAAAAATATGATGAATTACATATAAATTATCATTAAATATGATGAAAGGAAGTATAAGATCCAGATGGTGGCAAAACAGTTAAAGCACAGCTTCTCTGAGGCCAATCAACATGGAAAAGTTTTGGGTTTGCATCCAGAAATCTCCATGAAATATCCTGAACACATGTGTGCCCACGATCCAGGACTGGTTGAAGCTGGGTTTGGGTGGTAGCATCAGACTCCAGTTGGGGGTGCATTTTCTCTGTCTCTGTCATTCTTTAAAGAAATCACTAAATAAACATTTTTAAAAGAAAAAGTCTACTAAAATAAATGTTGTAAATTGAGGGAATTAAGAAAAAAAAGATGTAGTAAAACAAACTAGTTAAGAGCATGCTTCCCAGAGTCAAAGGTCCTTGTGACGGAATCCTGCTTGGTTCTGTCATTTCTGATGAGTAAAAATGGACAAATTGCTTTATTCCTGCATGTCTCCTTTTAAGAGCTTTAAAATACAGGTAATAGAACATCTCAAGATTGTTGAAAGGATTAAATAAAAGAATAAATATTAAATACTTAGAAGAATGCAAAGATAAAAATAGTTTATCTTTAGTAATAGTACTTATTAGAAAACAGCAGGTTGCATGGTGATTAAGGTTCTATACTCTCACATGGCCAAATGTGGTTCAAGTCCCAGACCTGGCAGCTTGAAAATCATGCCAGGCACATATGTGTACCCAAGATCCCAGGAGGTGAATGGAGGAGAAGGGATTGCAGAGTGGTTGTATCACCCAGGGGGGTATGATTTCTCACTTTCCCTCTCTTCTCTCTCTCTCTCTCTCTCTCTCTCTCTCTCTTTCTCACTGGCAAGCACAAGTACCCGACAGCAAAAAACTTTAAAAAAAGTTAATAAATGTGCTAATTATAACTTCTCTAGACAAGATGATATTTTTAAATGGTTAAAGGCAAAAACAGTATGTCCAGAGCCAGCAAGTGGCATGGTGGTTAAGGTGAAGGACCCCACACAGAAGACTCCACGGTTTTATTTCTGAACCCAGTGGCTTGAAAATATGCTGAATATATGTGCCTGCCCCAAATCCCACTGTGTGGCTACCCCCCTTTAGAGGTGATTTCTATTTTCACTCTTCCATTTCTCTCTCTCACTTTTTCTCTTTTTCTGGCAAGTCGTATGACAAAAATCTAAAACAAACAAACACAAAATAGCGTGTTCAAATAGAAACTGCAGGGCTGATCTCAGATTCTTGTAGCATTTAGGTTCTTGACATTTGGTGTCTTGGTAAATCTATAATTCACTTTATTTATTAATTGCATTGCTTTCAAACTACCTATTTCTATAGTGCACAACTGGCTTATTATTTATCATAATGACTTCTTTAGAAAAGGAAAACACGCTCAAAAATAGTTATTGAAGACTTGTCAAATTTTACCTAGGGATTTTGAAGGAAATGGAAGGAGGGAAATGTCTTCATAGATATGGTTTCTCACATATTGTCATTTTTCACCTCGGTGTCCTCTTTGAGAAATGCTGAGTACACAAGAAGGATATGGTAAATGAGTTCTCTTTGAATCTCATATTGTAAATTTCATTAAATATACTGTGATGCTGGAGAAGTTGCTAAGAAATGTAAAAAAAGTTACAGCCACATTTGGTGCAAAGATTTTTGTCATAGAACCTGAAATTACAAAATTGTGCTGATGAACCATAGGACATACTCACTAGCTCTTTTTCCTCAAACAATAAAACTAATGATGTTTTTACTGAAGTCTAAACACTTTCAACTCTTTCTACAAGTGATTCCATACAAAGTTACTAAATTGGTAGTTCAGCACTTAACCAAAGGTAACGATCAGCTCTTTTCTTTTTCCCATGTTTAACTATTGATAAATTTCATTATTGTATGCATTAAGTTTTAGGTTCTGATGTATAAATTTGAACCTCTTCTAACTCTTTTGAAGTTTTTCTTCTAGAAAGAATTTGGTTCCTTTACCTTTATAAATCTGTACTTTTATTTTTAAAGGAATGCCAAATCTGTGTTTCACAATAAGAGTAAGCTTTAAATACTAAAGTATATCCTCTTAGCAGGATATTAAATTTTCTTATCTATTCTTAAGACATTTGAAATATTAGTATAAGACACAGTTTCTAAACTAATGTCTTAGATAAAAATATCATTTTTCTATATGGATATATAACCTGAATTTTTTGTATAATTTCAAAAAAAATATTTATTAATGCTTTGTGAATGGAATTCATTTAACTTTATCTGAAGATCTTGTTTGGCAAGTCTCAAGAAATAAAATGTTTTGAGTATAGGGTAAAGTTCATTTGTATGTTTATGAATTTGATGTTTCCTAGGTAATTTGATTTTGCTGAAAACAGCATTTTATTGAAAAATAAAATTAAATCTGCTGCAGTGAGTACTTTTGCATGACATGAATAATAAATTGACAGTATGTTATATTCTTTGTATCCATGGTTATGACTAGATCTGGACTCTAACTTATGCCTTAGAGCATCAATTTTGTGATCAGATGACCATGAAAGATCTGTATCAATGAAATCCATAAGAAAGAGTCCATAGTTTATACTTGGACTTTCTAAGCAGAACAATGTCAAACTGAGTCTAAATTCATCAAGAAGTAAACCTTTGTAGAATCAGTGACTCCATTCACCTGATTCTCTCTGCTCACGGTCTGATTATAATTATCTCAGTTGTGTTGCTATCCACCTAGAGTCCTCTCAGCTTCTATTAGATGCTAAGAATTTGAACAAAAAAGTGTCATATTTAAAACATGTGAATTATTCCCCATAAACATCCAACTATTGGCCTTATTTGCATCTGACAAAATTTTTAAAAATCAAATCTATGTTAGAGTCTATGTGAGAAATTTTATGTCCTCACATTTAGTCCTTGTAATTCTACAAACAAGTAGTATTGACCTCAGATAGAAACAAGAATAAGCAACTTGTTCGTGGTACCTGGCTGGCAAAATGCAGCACTGTGCTAGTTCTCCCCTAAACTTTGACACTTGAACTGCAGAAAAATTTCCTATCTGGGAACATTTAACACCATTAGTCACCATTGGTATCAGGTAAATCTACCATCAATTCCTGGGCCATAATACCAAATGTACAATTGGAACAATATTTGGAACAATATTTCTAGAAGCTAAAATAGATACACTATTAGAATGGCATTTTTTTTTTCAAAAAAAATTTGGATAAATAAATACCTAAAGATACAAATATATATTGTTTAGCTAGGGAAAGTACTGTTAGTAAACACTCTATAATATATCTACATCATTTCTCTTTTTTTGAAGAATTATTTAATTTTATTTATTATTATTATTTTTAGGGCATGTGCACTCACCAGAGAGAGACAAGTGTGAGAGAGGGAAAGTGAGGAAGTAAGTCAATGGTCTGGGACTCAAACTGTAGTCAGCCAAGTGGATTCCAGTAAACCACTATACCACCTGCTGGTCCCCCTATATTGTTTCTTAAGCATTATAAATATTTTGAAAATTAAAAAGCATTATAAAAAATTTGGATATCACTAACTTTAAGAAGAAAAACATACTTCATAACCAATGTCATAAATACCTACACATCTTTTTTTTTTAATAAAAGAAGAGAAAACAAGAATGCCTACGTATCTTTACCGTCTTCTCTAGAATATTAAAATTTTAAGTAAACAGGAATGAGTAAAATATTCTATTTTTTCTCTACCCTTATCTTATCCAAGATCACTAGTCCTAATTTACAAAAAATTTTAAACCCACCACTTTAAAATAAAACTTAAATCTGGGAAGTAGTAATCACCGAAAGAGTGGCCTTTACAAATAAAGAGTAAGTAAGCAATAGTTAAGAGAGTATCATATGAACATCCTAAAATCTGTAGGTTATGTTTGCTTTTCTTTGTCTCCATAACTTCCTTGGACCTATTGAACATATTGTTGTACAAGATTTTCTTTCTTAGTAGCGTTCTTCATCTGTTTAAATCATGTCTTCAATTGTTTGACTCTAAGTAGGCTCTATAATGACCACAGAAAATTTCAGACCTTAACTCTAGAACCCGCAAATGTTACCTTATTTGGAAAAGGATCTTTGCAGATGTGATTACATTAGAATCATGCGATGAGGTGATTATCCTGGACTGTCCAGGTGGACCTTAAATGCAATCATATATGCGAACACCAGCCAAGAAATACTGGCAGCCATGAAAGCTGGAAAAGACAAGAAACAGATTCTATCCTAGAGTTTTCAGAGGGAGCGTGACCTTAACATAAACTTGATTTTGAACTTCTGGTCTCTAGAACTGTGAGAAAATTAATTTCTATTGTATAGATCACCTTTATAGTGGTAATTTGTTATACCAACCACAGGAAACGAATACATACCTCTAGGAGACAAGATACTTTATCATTTTTATCTTGTTACTTCACTGCATGCAGTTATTTGCAATTAAGAAAAATACTCAAAACTTTTTAAAAATGAAGAGAATCCAGAACAAACCTTCTCACTACAGAAATTCTAATTTAATCAATCTAAAATAAGCCTTGGACATTGTTTTTGTTTGTTTGTTTGTTTGTTTAAATACCAGAAGGCATATGTGTACAACAGAGAGAGGAAGAGGGTGAGAGAGAGAACACCCCATAATTCCCTTTCCTCCATTTCTCCATTCTGTCAGGATCCCCAGCACTTAGACACAAATGCATTTTTTTTTTTTCAATCTTCCAGGGGTAAGTTTTAGCTTGGATCAACCTTGTAAGATTTGGGTCCCTATGCACAGGGCTTACCCACAGCACTATGGGGCCAATCTCTCTTTCTATTTTATTTTCTTAACTCTCTAGATTATTTAGTGTGCAACCAAGTTGAGAGCTATAGACATCGAGAATAATGGAATGAAGGTTGGCTACATGGTGCAGAGGTAATGCACTACTAAAGAGAAACTGAATTGCACATGATGACCATGGTTCAAATCCCCAGTCTGGTCAGCCAGAAACACACTGGGCACATGCACAAGTGCTCAAGATCCAACAGGATAGAGGCAAGGGATCTCAGCATGACCACAACATCTCCTCTCTTTCCTGTTCTCTGTCTCATTCACTCTTACAAATGCATGCACACATTTTATCATGAATCAAAGGAAACAAAAAAGAATAATTGAATGAAAGGAGAATTAGTAGTGTGTAGCAACAAAGAGCACTGGCTCTGAAATCAGATTACTGAGAGTCTGGTCCCAGCTCTACCATGTGCTGACAGTGTAAGCTAGGCCGAGTTGCTTAATTCTCAATTTATTCATTTTTTAAAAAGTGAGATAAAATTATCTTTATCATAAGTGTAACTGTGAGGATTAAATTAAGTAGATTTTTAAACATATTATAGTGCAGTTATAAATTTTCCATAAATGTTAGGTCTAAATGCTAGAAAAGTTTTTTTAATTTCAGAATTCTTTAGTGTACCATTATTTTGAATTTGAGTCCATTAGAAAGACATTTATCAAAATAAATATTTAATGGTTACATAATTCATATAGAGTCAAATTTGATTTAGTTATTACAACTTGCTGAGTTTCTTAAATTCATAGGTTTATGTTCATAACCAGCCATTCAGAGATTTCCCAAGCAACTTCTTTAAAATCCTACAATCGGGTCTCTCTTATCGACTTTGTGCAGTATGTTCTCTTTTAATGTAATAGTATTAAAACCCCCTTGTTTGAATTAGATTTGTATTGCTTTAGATGGCAGAGAATGGAGCAGCATTTGTATACAGAGTCATGCCAACCTTTCCAAGCTTTCTCTCCCCCCAACCCCCAAATCCCCATCTGTTTTGCTGATGTGCCAATATCTGGGGTCTGTTTTTCATAATGTCATTTTGTTTGTGAGGATGTCTGTTCCTGAGAGTTCACGAGCTGGCTGACAATGAAAAAAAGTGATCACAATGAAGCCAGGAAATATCCTGAAAACTGAAGCAAAAGCCAAGAAAGACACTGCACTCTGCTGGCCAGTCACATGGAGAGCCTCCATAGAGAAGCAGGGACACAGTTTTGGACATTACTTCGGAGGACCTTCTTGATGCCTAAAGACACTTCCAAAAAAATGGCCACTTGATTTCAGAATTGCATCACAGCTGCTCATGTTCTTGCAATGTGATTTAAACAAAACCACTCCTTGGGGAAAACTCTTTTGTTTTACAAAGAAAGACAGAAAACAAGAGAAAGAGCCAATGATATATACTTTAAAAAAAAAAAAAACTCTGAAAAATTTTTTAAAAAAGGCAAAATATAAATACTTCTATTAAAGATTTGTTAGTTTTGTATCCATTTTAAACTAAAAGAAAGTAGGAGAACTGCCTGGAATATAAATACATATATGTTTTCCTTGTTGATATTTTTGCATAACTAATCATTTTATCTAATGATCAGTTTATCTCATCTACTCAACACTAGGTGGATGAATATATCTGAAAGGAGGATTATTTTTATCTCTGTTTTGAAAGGGGCATTGAAACTCTGAAAAACTCACTAAGCAATTTATCTTTGTTAGATTTTTTTCAGTCATTTTCCAGTGTTATATGTAGGTCAACTGTTTTTGTTAGTCTATGTTATAGGTGCTATGAACATAAATAGTCACCCTTTAAAGGTTTATCCACATGTTAAAATTGTTGATGAAAAATTTTTTTAATAAGCGTAAAAATATTCATTCTCAGAATTCCAACTTGTGTGATCATGAACAAAAAAAAATCTTTAATTTTGTATCATGTTCTATATATTTGTATGCTAGGAAAAAGCATGAATATTATGCATTCACACTGGCATTAGATTAAGGACTATCCTTGTTTAAAAGATGATTTTTTATTCTGATGTAAAATAAGAATAGTTCTATCTTCTTGGGTAATAAGAAATGACTTCTTGGGACCAGCAGTTAGCGTAATGGCTATGTTGCTGGACTCCCATGTAGTAGACCACAGTTCACGTCCCGGACCTGGTGGTTTAAACTCACGCCGGGCGCGTGTGCGTACGTGCCCAAGATCCCAAGAGGAGAATTGAGGAGAAGGGATTGCGGCGTGGTTGTCCCCTCTGGGGGTGATTTCTCGCTTTCTGTCTCTCTGTCTCTCTCTGTCTTTCTGGCAAGCGCACACGCTCTATAGGAAAAACCCTCTCCAAAAAAATAAAATAAAATAAAGAAGAAATGACTTCTTTAAAGGAGTTAGTGAATTGAGGTTGAAAAATATCCTTGAAGCAGCCTGTGAAAATTTCTGTGATAGCAGGTTACAGAGAATTCACAAATTACTTTTCTTTTTACGTAACCCCATTTTATCAATAAATATTGTAGGAAGAATAGGTAAGTCCGCAAACTGACCAAGAAGTGAATAAATACTCTCTGAAGCAGTCACCTCGCCTGTGCACAGTAGGCCAGCACCTCCACAGACACTGGACTGGTCTTTCACTTGGCCACAGGAAGCCACGAGTAAAAAAAGGAAGAATGTAATTCCTCTCTGGATCTGTTTAATCATTTTCAAATAAAGCAACTAAAATGTTACAATATGGGGGGAGGGGCAGGGAAGTGGGATTGGGGAAGAATATTTGAAGAAAAGTATATACATAACTTTGAAAATACTAAGTTGGGTAGTTAGCTCTATGTCTACACAAATTAAAGTACTCATTCAAGAATTAGTTGTGAATTCCAAATACGTTTTGTAAAATTCCATTTTCGGTGGGGATGTCATGATGTGCTATATCCCTTCCCTTTCCCTCTGGCTTTAATTCAGGTGATAGACAGGAAAAAGAGAGTTCCAGGATCCCGCCTTTTCCCAGCTAGGCATAGCTTTTTCAGCTTGAGGTACAACAATTGTAGGAAACGGTGAATGATGGAAACATTTTCCTAGAAGGGGAGTTTGAACGCAGCAAGAGACACTCCTATTTGAGCTGTAACTACTTACAGAGGCATGAATCGGAGGAAGCTTGCCACATTGAGAAGCCTGAGCAGACCAACTTGACAGAGAACTAGATTGTCCCTTCCTGAGAGTGATGCACCTTCCTCTGACATTTCCTGAGCTTTGCCTCATTATTTATCTACTCCCAGGATTCAGTGGAAGGGCTTACAACCTACATTTTTAAATGGCTAAAAAGGAAAACAAATACTACTTGTAATACTCTGAAGCAACAACTGTGGATGTATGCACCTTACTTATATGAGCATTTCTTATAAGACGTAAGTTGCAAAGGAAACAGCATAAAGATGGCCTCATATTTTAGAACAACAAAAAAAATTCAGCTGCCAAGACACTGGAAGAAGAGCACAGTTATTTAGTAGTTTGAAAAAGAACCATTACTGTCTCATACGTGGAATTTTCAGTCATGTTCAAGTGAGAGCATGTCATCAGTAGTTCCTAGGATTTTTATTTTCCAAAAACATAAAAGTAAATTGCCTTGGCTGCCCTCTGTTAGCTCTTATTCTAACGGTTGCAAAAAAGATTATATATGCAAAGTGATTTGTATTCAAGATGACTTAAAAATTGATATCAGGATCATACTAAGTAAGAATGCTGTTTATAGAATGGAAGTAAGTAGTTTAAATTACATATTACTTTAAATACCATTATAACATATTGGTATGTCATATATTATAATAAAAGAATAAATTGATATATATTTTTGATGTGCTTCAGAATTAAATAATTTTTCCCTAAGGACTTGTTTTCAGGAGTTGGAGGAGAGTATGAATATTAAGTCACAGAGAAAGGCCATTTATTACTGAAATCTCAAGATTAGTAATTAACAAAAGCTTAAGGAGGTAGTAGATTAAATTCAAGTAAGGAACTTTCATTAAATAATGATGATGAGGATACAAGGCATATCCTGAGGATTCCTCTTTGATTAGAAGAAGTTGTTGAAAGCATTTGGCCTTTAATTCCAGCCGGTCCTTAATCCTCAGGAAGTCTCCTGGGCCTTAACATTACTGCTATTTTAAGCTGTACTAAAAGCTTTCAGAGAGAAAATGGTAAATGATCTTTTTTTTAAATATGATGTAGCTCAAAGATGTTCAGAACTCTTTAACCATTTCTTAGCATTTTACATAATTCTGTGTAGCATGCATGTGCTAATACTGCATATAGTCTTGGATAGATAGTATAATGGTGAGGGTTTTCTTTGTCATACAAAATATCTAAGGTCCTGATTCCAAAAGTAATATGTGATTTTGAACAGGTTATTAGTTCCTAAATTGCAGCAGGGGGACAATAACTTTCTAATTAATGATTAAATCAAGTAATAATATGCAAAATGCATAATAGTCACATTGTGCATAATTAGTTTCCTTGTAATTATTGCCACATTTCTCAGAAATGTTTATATCAAACAAAGTAAATTAATGTTCCCATTATTTTATTATTCCCTTTTTACTTGTTTTTTTCTCAAAAATATTATGAAATGAGGTGTCTCTTTCTATATTTAAACTTTCCCAAAATATTTGCATGTTAAGAACTCACTGAAACATCTTACTAATACAATCATATCCAGATAATCAAAGAATGTACATGAAAATATGTGACTGTCATGAGATTTTGTTCTGTCCATCTCATAGTAAAGGATTTCTGCTTAAGGGTCAAGGCTACATAAGCTCTTTGTTGTTAAGATCTATAGTACAGTAAGAATTTGAGACAGAAAAAGATCATGTTTATAGAAATTTTATTTTGTTGTAGTTGTTCTATTTATTATTATTATTAATCTTTCTGTGTCCAATTCATAAATTAAACTTTATCATAGGTATACATGTATGAAAAAAAAAGACAGTGTATATAGAGATTGGTACTATCTATAGCATCATGCATCAGCCAGGGGTCTTGAAACATACACCCCTCAGGTAAGGGGAAACTACTGTAAGTACAATACAGTATTAAAAGCATTATAACCAGGGTCAGTAGATCACGCAATGGTTTCTTTGCTGGACTCCCACATAGTCAACAACAGTTCAAGTGCCAAGCCCAGCAGCTTGAAACACAACTGGCACATGTGTGTGCTTGCCCAATATCCAGAGAGGAAAATGGAGGAGAAAGGATGGTGGTGTGGCCATCCCCCCAGGGAATGATTTCTGACTTTCTGTCTCTCTGTCTCTCTCGTGAGTGAGTACATGTTCCCTATAGCAAAAAATCTCTCTCTCTAAAAAATAAATAAATAAATAAGCATTATAATTAAGGGATGTAGCAAGTGGGCACCTGTAAAGAAGTACAAGAAAAAAGCTTAACCAGAAAACCTATGCTGAATGGTTATATTTAACATAGAAACTGAGAAATAAGTGAGCATTTTCTGAAAGGTAGAAAGATGGGAAAAAAAGTTACAGAAAAGGGGGGATAATTCATTTTTGCTTAGGAATATGAAAGAGCACAATGTTCCAAGATAATTGAAAGATGCTCAGAAGAAATGAAGAGTATAGAGCCTCAAGATTGAGATGCATATTGAAGCCAAAGATGAAGCTGGGATACAATCTAAAGTGCTTACAGATCTTTCCAAGAGAACTAGAGTTTGTATAACAATAAGGGCTACTAGAAAATGAAGCTAGAGAAAGAAGTAAGTGGCAAGAGAGGATGGTTAATCGGGAAATTATGGCATTTGTCCAGACAGATCAGCCACTAGTATTTCTGGGACAGGTCACAAGTATAAATGAAGGCCTGGGCTTGGGTCTCCCTTCTGCTTCCTTCTCTAGCTCTTTCCTCTACCACAAGGGACCTCAGACAAAAGGAAATCCAGTTACTACCACAACCTCCCATCCCCATGGCATCCAGAAAACAAAGAACCTTTGGCTGTAATTCAGTTCTAAAAGTTCCCACCCACACCCTAGGGAAGAAGGCCTGGAAGAGTCTCAGGATCTGGGAGTGTAGTCTGGAAGGGTGGAGAATGCAGGGTCTAGGGAAACACATTCCCCTCGGCTCTGCAGACCTCTGACCCATGGAGGCTTGGCAAGGAAAGGGCCAGTGGGTGTGCCTCTAAAGAGTTCAGTCCAAGAGAGGGGCCCTATGCTTGGTTGGTAGTTGTACAAAGATGAGATTATAGGGACCCAAACTAACACAACGACAGCAAGAGGGAGAAGACCAGACTAGTATCAATGGGACTTGTTCACAGCAATGCAATGACAAATAACAGAAGGCAAAAGTACAGCTTTCAAAAACTTCATAAAAAAATGCGTATTATGTGCACTGTATTCACGCTGAGAAAAACCATATTGTACACTGTAAAGATACACAGTGGAATCAGCAGACAGCCTAGAGGTTCTGTTGGTGGACTCCTACATGGCCAACTATGATTTGAGTTCTAGACTCAGTGGCTCTAAACTCACGCCTGGTGCATGTGCATGTGTGCTCAAGATGCCAAGAGGAAAATGGAGAAGGGATTGCAACATGGCCATCCTCCTGGGGGGGAAGGGTGACTTTTCACTTTCCCTCTGTCTGTTTGTCTCTTTCTCTCTCCCTTGCAAGCACTTGTGCCCTAAAGAAAAAACCTCTTAAAAAAAGGTGTATGTTGATTAAATGTAAATAAATAAGTATGTATGTATGATATCAAAATCATTTGCACCAAAATAAATTTATACCTTAATTCATTTTAAAAAACTTTTTGGTCTCTTTGTATATATATGGTATAGCTATACATTTGACCCAAGAGAAGCATGTCTGAAGGACACCAACATTTCTCTGTTAGTAGATATGGTAAATGTCACTAATCACAACTATTACAATGGTTATACTGATGACAACTACTACTGCCACTATCATTACTCTTCAATTACTCTGTAAAGGTACTGAACTAAAGTCTTTAGTCACTTAAGGACTATGAAAAGAGTAGAAAGGAAAATGAGGAAAGGGAGCAACACTGGGGAGGAAAATGATTATGGCTTTCATACTGTTGCATTTGTGTGTTTTCAAAATATACCAGTAACTACATCCGACAGACTTAATAAAAATCGACAAAATAAGCACTTCTATGAAGCAAATCTAAATTAGTAACTAGTTATGAAAAATAATTTTACTCACAACATATAGCTTAAAAAATACAAAGTATATTTACTTATTTTTAATTACTTTTTTCTGAATAATACAATATGTAATGAAGTCAAAGCATGTATAAACTAAAATAAAAACATGAATAACTTATTTAGACATAACATGAGATTATATTATTTTCCAATAATTTTTACCAGCAATATTCTGTTTAACCACCTTTCTTCTGAACAGAAAACTTTCATGAAGGCCCGATGGTTCGATGACATAACTTTTGTTTTTAACAAGAAAATTCTAGCTGTTTGGATTTTCTCTTTTTATTTTAAAACTTTAATCTCATGGTCAATTCCAGAGGAAAAAGGTATCTTACATATTTGCTGTTGGTAAAGTAGTAGTCCTCCCTGTGTTGAATATCACCTCTGATTTATGGCTTGCCTATAAAGTAGAAGTAACCAAGTTTGTCTTAGCACACCTCACTGGTGAAAAACACAGTTCCAAGCAGCTTCCTTAAGTATTGGTGGTTTCTGGCAAAAGAAGATCATAACATACAACTGACACCTAGATTTTAGCACCGTATGAATTCCTCCTATGTCCAAACTTTCTTATCTGTAATGTTCAATGTGTACTTTCTGGGGCCAGCCGGAGACACAGAAGTAATACATAGAGAACCTGCATTGGAAGGTCCCAGGTTTGTATCTACAGGCATCTCTAGACATATCCATCACACATGCATGCTGGTGACCCATGCTGGCTGCAACTGGGGAGGGACCATGGCATGATGACCCTATTAATGATACCTCTCTCCACTTCTTTCTTTTCCTTCTCATGGAAAAACTAAATAAACTTTTTAAAAGTATATGTAGTTCCTATAGATGGATGTAAATCATTTTCCATACATCCGGGCCTGTGTAAATTAGTGGAGGGGGCAGACCTTGACTCACTGTTATCAGGACGTACTTCCATGTTCTCAAGGCTATCTCACTGACAGCATGGGTCAAGTCAGTCATCTTGGAGGATTTAACTAGCAAAAATATGTCAGGGGTTTTTTCTTTCATAGCCTAGATGTGATTTTCTTAGGAACTTTCAATTGAGAGTTAAGAAATGCCTCCATTTCTCAGACATGAAAACCTACCAGAAATCTGCCTTTATCCTCCTAACTCTAGAAAGTTAATCCTGTCAATGTGATGTGGTCACTGAGAAGCAATGATGAGTTCTTTATCAAGAGATCTCAGTCTCATGCCTGGAAGTGGGTTGGCCTTCTTTGACCTAAATCTTAGAGAGTAATTACAAACACTGTTCTCAATAGTCGCCTGAAGAATAATATCTAGAATTAAATCTGTACTTGAACACTTAGACTAATTAGTTAAGCTCTCTGTGGGTTTTGTTTCCTGTTTGTTTGTTTGTTTGTTTGTTTAGATATAGAATGTGCACACTCACCAGAGAGAGACACGGGGCAGGGTGGGGAGTGAGAAATCACTCCCCGAGAGGGATTGCCATGCCACAATCTCTTCTCCTCCAATCTCCTCTCAGGAATTTGGACACACACACACAATCACATATGAAGTGATTTTCAAGCTGTTAGATCTGGGTCTCAAACAGTGCTGCTGGCTATGTGGGATCCAGCACCTTAACCTCCACACCACCTATTGGCCTCTTCTCTGTAGATTTACATGGGGATATTTCTCATTTGTAAAATGGGGATAATTTAAGTACCTACCATACAATGTAGTGAGAATTAGTTGTGTGAAGAAATGTGATTCTATTCCCTTTATTCACCCAAATCCAATTCTGTTTTTGTCTGCCTCACTCTCTGTCCTGGGAAGCTGACCTCTGTTGACCATAGCATCCAATTTTACTCATCTTTAGAGACTGAATTGGGTCCCACCAGCAGGAGGCATCAGCAATAGACATTGGGTATTGGTTTTTATATTACTTCCTCTGGTTTTTGGTGTTATGGTCCTAGCCAGAAATATTTCCTCATGCCTAAATCTTTCTTTCCAGGAGGCTCTAATCCAGGTTACCAGTTCTCAAACAGCTCTAGTAGCATGGCTTCCTCCCTTTGCCCTTTGCATCTAGAGGCTATAGGGTATCCTTCTGTTGTTAGACATAGGTTCCCTACTATGACGATATTCAATTTCCAGGTATCAATTAATATCTTACTCAATCTTGCTATATATTTAACAACTAGAATGCCCTTTTATTCAATTAGATTTTTATTAGCACATTTTTCAATTAAAAGAAATATTTATAGAACCATTTAAGTCATACCTAGAGATGCATATACATATTCATATTCATGCAAATACACATATACATGTAAATGAACTACAATACTTAGCACAGAATGATACTTCCCACACAGTCACATTCTCTCATCTGTATAAATTAAATCATATCAGCTCTCCTATGTAAACTTCACAATGGCTTTTCACAGAATATAAAATGAAATAAAAATATACCAAGCCCAACATAATTTGACTGCCCAATACTTCTGAGACCTCTCTACTGCCACCTCCCTTATGCTTACCATGTTCCAGCAATACTGAACTTCCTCCTTCACCAAGTTCATTAGCATGGCTTGTGATATTTCCTCCTGACTCTGCAGGGAAAGTGCTTCCCTAGGTCTTTATATGACTAGATTTTTCTCATCTGGCTTTGAAAAAACGTCAATCTAAAGCATTTGATCATGGTCCCTTGCTACACCCCTCCTTGGTTGCTGTTATGCTTAATGCTTCATGAAATCAGATACTTATTTGATTATTGGTTTGTGGTCTGTTCTCACGTTAGAATCTGAGAATGTGGTCCTCAACTGAGAGAATTTAGGTTTTGGTTTTTGTTTTGTTTTGTAATCACAATAGTAAGGATACCTAGGGATATGGCTCATACACAGTAGAAATCAAGTACATAGTCCACAGTCACTAAATCGGTTGATTGAAAATTGTTTAAGAAATAAATTAATTGGATCCAGCAAGTGACTTGGCAACTTGAAACTCATGCTAGGTTCAAGTATGTGCATGCCCAAAGTCCTGAGAGGATGAACAGTGTATTTTTTTCCAGCTTTTGTGGGATATAATTGACAAAAAAAATGTATATCTTCAAGATACAGAACATAATGCCTTGATATATATATTTATTGTGAAATGATTAGCACATTCAAATTGACAGACATCTATCACCACATCAAGTTACTGCTTTACATGTATTTTGTGGGGGTGGGACATGAGGGTTCTGAAGATCTACTTTCTTAGAAAATTTTCAGGGAAAAATAAAGTATTATTAATTAGAGTCACCATGGTGTACATCAAATCCCCAGAAATGATTCATCTTGTGACTGTGAGTACCCTTTGCCTAACATCTCTTTCACTCCTCAAGATCCTGCCCCAGACAACCACCCTTTTATTTACTTTTATTTACTTGTTTCTATGAGTTTTTTGTTTGTTTTGTCTTGTTTTGTTTTTAGGTTCCACTCATAAGAAAAATCATACGGGATTTATGTCTCTGTGTCTGGCTTATTTTACTTAGCATAAACGTTCTCCAGGTTCACCAAGGTCATCATAAATGGCAGGATTTCATTCTTTTTATAGCGGAATATGAGTAGTATTTTACATTTTTTAGGACTGCCAAAATAGATCTGTAAGATCTAATTGACTAATGGCAATATAAGCACAAGCATTTTGGTGCTTTTTTTCTGGGTGGCTTTTTGAAACATAATGCTTGTTTATATAAAACAATTCTCATGGGAATTACTATGGTTTTCAGGCAAGTCCCTAGTATTGCCATTGGATATAAAAACTGTTCCTCTAACCTTAACTCAAAACCATCAAAGTAGTATTTACCATTAGATACGCTTTGTTGTTTCTTTGTCACTAGAACATTTTCATCAAGATTATATTTAAAGACATACACAATGAATGTTTATGGAAGGAAGGTAGTTTATCTACTGTTTAATTTTATCTTATCAGTGCTAACTATGAATACTGGGGAACAAAAATATTTACCAGTTTTACCTAAGTGATAAAATAAGGAAGACATTATTGTTTTACCAGTGATAGGAGGACTGATTATTTGAAGAAAGCCAAGAGGGTGTGCATATGTGTATGTGTTTCTACTCAGGGTAAACCTTACATATAAATGAGGCAGATAATCTCAATATTTGCTTTTTGAACATTTAGCCTTGAAAAGAATACATGTGTAGCCCAACCTGGAATTGAAAACATTTACAAAATTATGTCAGCTTTGTAATTATAATATATAAACACCATACTCATAGTTAAATACAATAAATAATTATACTTTATGTTAAAATAAAGATCTTCAAGAGATGTTTATAGATAATATATCACCAGTTTCTAAATGCATCTTAAACATCCTAATTCACTGTGAAAATTCCAATAAGAAAAGATGAATACCTCTACATGTTCTATGCTATTTTCAGACTCTGAAGCTTAAGCTTTAAGTACATCTGTTAAATACTGAAATAGCCAAAAGGAATCCCCAAAGACACGGTCTGCTTTTTCAGGCAGCAACTTTTCCTTTTTGCCAAAGGTTTATAATCAGACAAGTTTTACCCGGTCCAGGTGTGGCCTTGAATACTGAGCACAGCTGCAAAGAAGCAAATCTAAATTTTTTTCCCCTTTCCTTTCCCTTCCTAAGTAATGTGGCAAATATTGCCTTTTCCTCTCTTGAGGGGAATTCATGGATTTATGTTTTGAAAGATTTTCCTCTTTCTGTTGCCTAGCAAGCTTGCTGTTGTGTGCAGATGAAAAATATATGCACAAGAATGTGAGACAAATAAAACATTCAATGTGTTTATATGGCCGAAACTCAGTAAGTAAAATTAATAGTTACATATAACATATATACATATAGATAGTATAGATTCATTTTTATGACACTATTTTGTCATGCATTTTGTAGAAAGACTTAATGGCAGCTTAGTGTAGAATTATGTATTATGCGTGGGAAAAAGGATATTTTGGTATGTCTAAAAAAAGCCATACAGTTTGTTAACATGAATTGTGGACTATTCATGAACTAAGGTAAGCTCAATTCGTGGAATAATTATGGCTTTATTGTGTTATTTTTTATATCCTTAACCCTAATCCTAACCTTAACCCTTGAAAATTAAAAGAGAAAGCTGAAGCCTCAGATGTGTCTCTATGAATAAACGCATATTCAACAAACATGAATTGAATAGCATTTAGGTTCCAGGTTCTGTATTATATGCTTGAAATGGTTGAAAAACACTCCCAATGAGTTCATAACTTACTAAAGATAACGTGAGTATGAATTGCACACATACACACACATATTCATATTCACACACACAGAGTAATGAGATGTAAATGAAATTCCTTAAGAGCCTAAAGATGGTAGCCAAATTCCACTTGAAGGATCTTTCACTGTGCTTGTTAAAATGATCAGATCTTAGCCTAGACTTCTAATCTACTGAATCATAGCTTTAGGGGTATGCCTAGAAATTCATACAGAATTTTGCAAGCCCCCCAAAGTGATTCTTATGCACAGATAATTCAGGATCCACTAGAGAGGAATTCACGTTTCTTGAAGGTTTCTTGAAGTAGTTAGTTGACTGTTGGAACTCAAAAGGGTATTCCTCAACACCATGTTTCTTTGCCAGCATCATATGGTTACATGGAAAACAAAATTTAATTTTTATTATTTATTCAATATTATGTAACACTAATTGATTAATCACCTAATCTGTACCAAGTGCCTACATATACACTAGCAATGGATATATAATATTGAGCTTCAGAATTAAAAAGATGTGATTGGGTTTCTCTCATCACATGAAGGAAAGAAGAGAAGAAAACATACCCTCTCCCCTAACCATTTCTCAAAAAAAAGTGAAATGAGGGGGCATAAACTTGCATGCCTAGTACTTTATTCTATATTCACCAATCTGAGAAATCTTCTCCTAAGAAAGAAAAGAAAAGTAAGAACTGCAGGGAGAGGCCAAATCTGGACTAGGCACTAGCAACCTTTAAAGTACAGATTATCTTTGTGCTTATGCTGCAGGACAAGCAAAAGTTTTAACAATGAAATAATCTGTTGTTATACTGCAGGGAGGATAAATTAAGGGGAGCTGAGTGTCAGCCAAAGAAGGCCAGGGGAAACTTGCTCAGAACCATGGGATGCAAGTTGCTCCACAGTCATGACAATAGAAAACACCTAACTTTTCCTTCCTCTTCATCCTCCCCCATTGCTATATAAACAAAATAAACCTAGGAACAGCTCAAAGCCATGGCATTCTCCATCAGAGACACCCAGTGCACCCAATCTCCACCTTCTCTACCTGTCTGTCTGTTCGTTCTCAATCTGCCACCTGCCTCCACTCAGGGTTCCACATCTCTTCACCCCACAGACCTGGGTAGAAAACACATCATGGTAGAGATCTTTCCACTTGGGAAGATCAACATCTATAAAATTTATTTCCTTTCCCCTTTAATGGAGACATTAAAACTGAGTTAGTTTCACTGAGCTTGCAAGATTATGGTATAAGGTAGAAAACTAAAGTATGAAATGATAAATGTGTTTAAATTGAAGTATGAGTAACATCAGAGCCCGTATTTGTAATTACCACAAAAGACAATGAAGAGTCTACAGGATTTTAAGCCAATGTATAGAAAGCTCAATTTCTGTTTAAGATGACAATTCTGAAATCAGTGTATAATCTGAGCTATAAAATAATTTTTTTAAAAGACCAGTTGGGAAGATGCTGCAATAATATAAGAAGAAAATTACCAAGGTCTGGATTAAGACCATTGCCAAAGAAACAAAGCAGAGAATGTGTTATGTAGATATTTACATATGCCAAGGGACATGAATGGGTGACTATGTATGGAAATAAGTTTCTTTGATATAAAATTCTAGTTTGATAGCTATGACATAATGTAACATGACATCAAAAAATATGTTATGGGGATAAAAGATGAGTTCTACATTAGATATTATTTGGCTATTATATGAGTAACATCTGTCTTAGCCCACTCAGGCTGCTAAAAATAAAATACTGTAAACAGAAATGTATTTCTTACAGTTGTGGTGGCTGGGAAATACAGGATGATGATAGATACCAGCAGATTTGTTGTCTGTTGAGGGCCCATTTCCTGGTTCATAGACAATGTCTTCTTGCTGTCTCCTCATATGATAGAAGGAGCAAGGCTCTCTCTGGGCCTCTTTTATAAAATAACAGAATTCAACAGAGCAGAGCCCTCTTGACCCAATCACCTCCCAAAGATCTCACCTCCTAATACCACCACTGGGGATTCATTTAACATATGAGTTTGAAGAAGGCACAAACATTGACACCACGGCAACATCTAAGACCCAAGACCGGATCTCAGATTCAGGCAGAGACTGGCTGGCTTCCTTCTTTTTAGCAATCATTGGGGATCTCAGTTCTTTTACCTATTTATTTATTTATTTTTTTTTAGATATAATCACAGTACCTCCTACTCTTGGAAAAGTTTTAATACTGACTGCAATACTCTGTTTAATAGAAACCTCAAAAGAAGAATACATTCCAATATCCTTTTTTCAGTAGTATAAAGAAAACAATAACACCAAAAACACACAAGCCTTCCTCATTTCAAAGACATTAAAACATAGTGTGAGGAAACTCCTTTGGGACTAGTCAGAAGTAAATAGCTAAAGAGAGGTTTGAGTCATGTCTCTGTTTAAATGCCATCTTTTCAAAGGGAACAGTTCTGACAATACTATGTAAAATAATAAATCCTCCCATTACCCTAGATATATACCATGGGTCTCTCCCTTAAACCTGCTTTACTCCTTCTCATAGAATTTACCACTACTTTTATAGCAATTACCACATCTATTTTTCATTTTTACTGTTGCCCCTTTCCATGAGGATGTCAGCTCTGTAAGAGCAGGCAATTTAAGAGCAATAATTTCAAAATTAGTTACCTTAATTTGGATCAGTACTATAACTTTACAGACTCAAATACTGCTCTGCACATAGTTATAATACATAAAATAGCATTATTTGAATGAATGTCAAAAATATATTATAAATTCCCATCTTCCAGTGTTGCTCCACTGAAAACCTCACAAGTTAAACAGATATGTCCCTTGCTCTTGAAGTTTCAGAGCTGCCTATTTTGTTTGCAACATTCTTCTTAATACTCTCTTGGCCTCTTCCAAATGTAATTGTATCTTATTATATTACTCCAACATCTACGGTTGATTGGACCTAAGAATATCCAACTTAAAGAGTGGAACAGATTTATGACATGACTTGATGCCAATAGAAGAGCTGAGCCAATAAGATCTCCTTTGGGAATTTGAAACCAGAAACCTAAAGAGAACAAGGTAGCTCATAGCAGGAGCAAAAACTAAGGACTTAAAGTATTGAGTTAAAGCCATAAAAATTAAAGTCAATTAGGAGTCAAGGATTTATGAAAAACCCATCTTTTTTTTTTTTTTTTGGAGAGGTTTTTGCTGTAGGGTGTATGCACTCACCAGAAAGACTGAGAGACAGAAAGGGATAAATCACCCTGCAGGGGCGATGACAACACTGCGATCCCTTCTCCATTCTCCTCTCAGGATCTTGGGCACACACATGCACCAGCATGAGTTTAAGCCACTGGGTCCGGGACTTGAACCGCGGTCGACTACATGGGAGCCCAGCGACATAGTCATTTTGCTAACTGCTGGCCCCCCAAAAACCCATCTTATTGAACAGCATAGACTATGACTACACAGAAGCCTGAAGAGAAAAAGCAATTCAAATGATTAAAGAGTGGAGCAAAAAAGCAGAAATTAGCCAGTCAGGTGTAATAGGAAATAGGAGCACATATACAGAAAACAAACAAACAAAAAACAACAACAACAACAAACTGCAGAAACAGAAGAATAAAAGAAAAGGAGAAAGATTTATTATTGCTTCTGAGACAGAGATGGGCACAGTTGTTGGTCTCTAGACCTGACATAGCATTTGATTATTTGGAAGTTTCAATTCCAGTCTAATAAACCTTTACTTAATGTATTTTGAACTTATGAAAAAATATAGTTATAGTAACATGGTTATGTATATTCATAATTAATTTATACTAGGTATAATAAATGTCAATATCTACATACATTTAAGGACCATGAGACATTTAATTTTCTGTAAAATATCATGAAACTATCATGCTTCTATTCAACGAAACCAGAATAAATATTTAGAGTAAACTACATTGGAATGAAGAGAGATAAACTGAAACACAAGTTAGGAGATAGTCCGAAAGTCTACCACTGATGTTATTTTCCTCTACAATAATTTTTTTCTAGTCTTGATCAGCACTATTTCTTTCTCTTGTCTTGCCCACAGAGAAAGATTAGGAAAAATACTGATGTTTGTTATTGTGGAAGCATAAATCATACATTGATATTTTTAAATAGAATTGCCAATTAGAAAGAAAAAGCTCATGATAGACATATGCATAATATGTGTGTATGTCACATCATTTTAATGAAAACTACAATTTGAAAGTCAGACAACTGATAATTAACAGTGAGGAATTAGTTCATTGTAATTGTGTGTCTGGATTTTCTGTCTTCTTCCTGGCTTAATTATAAGCAATTCCACTTTTACTGAGGCCAGTTGGAATTCCTGGGTAGGAACACAGATGATGTCGGCTGACGTGAGGCTGTGATCCCATTGCATCTGAGTTTAGCTAAAATGCCTGCATTGATCTCGAGGCCTTAGCACCATAGACTGACCCGTCCATGCAGAAATGAACTATAGTAAACTCACTGATGTCAGAGGTGAGCCTGGCTGATATCACTGGGTGTGACAAAAGACATCTCAATTTGTAAAACATTAAATGTCATTCTTTTATGAATAATGTGTGGATACAAAAACATTTCAGTCTTTTTTTTTTTTTCCCTAGGAGAAAATTTTAGACAAAAAGTACAAGATATGCTCATAAGAAGGTAGGCTAGGTCAGAACTTCAGGAGAAGGGAAATAACTCCCAGCTGAAGCAAATATGCTTCGTTTCTATTCATTTGAATTTTTAAATTCTAACATCACTCATCTATTTATTTGTTTAAAGAAGTATTTTTATGAGTAGAAATTATGCACCACATGCTTTAAGGAAAAAGGGATAGAGATTTTTAAAAAGTGTGTTTTTTTCATTTAGCATCAGGGAAAATAAACAAAAAATCATTTAAAAACCATCAGATGAAGGTCCAGCAGGTGGAGTGGGGGTTAAGGTGCTGAACTCAAACATGATCGACTGTGGTTCAAACCCTGGACCCAGTGGTTTGAAAACCACCCCAGTACGTGTACCCAAAATTCTGAAAGTAAAGGGGATTATGGCCAACCCTCAGGAGGTCATTTCTCACTTTCCCTTTCTCTGTCTGTCTCAGGCAAGAAGAGCATGTGCCCTATGGCAAAAGCTTTTATTTTTCAAATGCTACACAGAGTGCTACAATTGCGCACTATGGCACTTACCTGAGCTAAGTCTGGAAAAATAATCTGAAAGTAAACTAGTGTTTGTAAAAAAATAGAGTGCAAGGAAAGTTTAGAAAGTGTATGCATCTGGGAGTGACAAAAACACAGAAAATATGTGGGAATATAAGACAAATAAAGTTGAAGAGGTGGGCAGTTACTGGTCATGAAATTTCTTTTTACTAATAATTTGTATTTTATTTTGATGTTGAACAACTTCACAAAATCCATAATTCTTGAGGACTGAGATCATACAAAACACCTCCTTTTAAAAAATTGATATCATGTTTTTCTTTAGGAATACTATTTCCATGTTTTTATAATAATATCATAAAAATACCACAGACCATTACTACATTATTCCTAGATCATTTGAAATTTTAACTACCATTTATGTATTTGCCTCATAATAATTAGGGAACACTATATCCAGTTTCTCTGAAGATTTAAATTACTTTTCAAAGTTTTAATAGCTCTAAGAAATCCTGGAATGATATTCTTTCTAATCCTTCCTCTTTC
>NW_006159700.1:5746755-5751694 GCF_000334495.1 Tupaia belangeri chinensis
CTCTCTTAAAGGAGTTGATGTTGGCTATTGATAGAATAACAGAAATACAGATGTTGATTTCAAAGGGATATTAGAAAAGAGAAACAATGTCAGTAACCATCTTCAATTACCTCATTGTTGTTTTCCAAGAATTTTAACATCTTTTTGAGAGACAGAGCTGATACATCAAATTGTGTTACATCACAGTTTTTCTTGTCAGGAAACTAAATGTTTACTTAAAGATGGACAGCACAGCATAGGGAAAATAGAGCACTAAGCAGAGTGTTAGAGATTTCTCAATATAAATTCTGCATTCACATTAACTCACTGATGAGAAACAGATTATTATTACTTTAATAGTCCATCTGTAGCCAACATGTAGGGTGCTATTAGCTGAGAATAAAATGTAATCTCAGAATTATACTGTCTCAAAAATTTCACTTGAAACAAATAAAAAACAACATAAGATGTATCTAACTATGAGCCATACACAGAAGGCATCCACTCTGGTGTCTGGTAAGTAAATATATCACCAGAGACAATAAGGTATCTCTCAAACCTAGTAAGAAATCAAGCACAAAAACAATAAAAACAATCTATATTTTGACTAATTCTCAAATTTTAAGTCAATATTGTCTTTAACTATGAGTACATTAAAAGTTTATTTCCTGTTCTTCATGTAGAGGAAAAACTTCTCTGCACTAAAATATTTAATTCTGGTATGAGAATTTGCACTAGAATTACATTATATATGTAACATTTCTTTGGGGATAAACAGAGAAGAAAGTCTAGTGACACATATGCATATTTCAAAATAAGCCAGTGAGGATAGAAGGGCAATCTGGCTATGATATCTGTCACCCCACAGTCGGCCAGGGGTGAACATCTTATCTAGCTGGCTGGGGAAAAGGGGTTACACAGCTTCATGTGTAACCCTCCAAAGCAGAGGATGATCTTACCCAGTAGAGAAGGATTGCTTTTCCATCAAGTGTATAGTGGCAGCTGCATTCCTGTGTTGGAACCTCTAAAGGAGATCTCCATAAACCAGAGTCTGAGATTTACTCCCATTAAGAAGACAAGATATTCTTCTGATAATATATTATCTTAAAGGCTCTAATGCAATTTCATCTTGAATTTTTGAAGGTTAATATTTAGTTCACTAGAAATATAAATCACCCAAAGAAAAATACTGATATTTGTCATACAAAATCCTCTAAAAAATTTAGGCTCATTTTCAGTTTCCCAAATAGTATCATTTTATCTCCCACTCGGAGGCTAAAGTAAGCAATAGAAAGAAACTCTATTTTAGAAAAATCTGTTGGACCAGCTGGTGGTGTGGTGGTTAAGGCAATAGGATCCTACATGGCTGACTGCGCAGTTTGAATCTCAGGCCTGGCAGTTTGAAAAGCTTTCCAGGAATGTGTGCATGCATACCCAAAATCTCAAGAAGAGGTAGAAATGGAGAAGGGTTTGTGGTGTGGCTCTCTCCCACTGTGGGGAATGGGGGCATTTTTTCACTTTCCCTTGCTCTCTCTGCCTCTTTCCAGTGGTAAATTATAAATAAATAAATCTATCATTAGAGAAATTGAGGGTCATTCAAATCTTGTGAGCATGTGTGCCTTGTAGCAAATTAAAAATTAATACTAGTGATAAGTAAAATTAAGTAGTTCTTTTAAAAAAGTAAAAACAAAATTTAAAAAGTGTAAGTGTAGGTTAGAGCCAGTTCTCAAACTCAATTTCTTGATTTGTAACTTTCTAAAATTAAAACCAAGGAAAACAATATATATTTAACTGTAACTTTTATTTCTTTTCAGAAATTAGAACAATGTTTTGGAAACATCTGAGTATTTATAGTTATCTAAATTATGAAATGAATAGTAATATTTCCAATTATATGGCAAGTGTCTCCATCTAGAATGTTCTTATTTAAACCTTTTGTATATAAGGCATTCTCCTACTAAAACCTCAAAGCAGGATCTAAAATAACATATAATAGTATTATGCTTAGTTATATTTAACATAATAAACAATTGTAATGAAAAACAAATACACATGAAATAATCATCTTATTTTATAGGGCATTTAAGGAAGACTATGTCCCTTTTTTATTTTTGTATTAAAAGATAATGTCATCCAGAATTAAAATTATTGAATATCAGAGACTGAGTGGATAGAGATTGTGTTGCCAAGCTGTTAAAGGGGTTATGGGAAATGCCTCAACCTATTAAACTTGTCGAGGTAAGATGCAGAGTGTGAATATGACTCATAATAGCTAACAAATTACTGAATTACAAAGAAAAAATAAAAGTGGAAAAACAAAGAGGAGATAATATATTTACTAGATGGGCAATTTATGGATAAGGCTAAGCAATATATTTTGATTTATACTTTCATTTTTTCCAAGTTCAAGCCCTCAGTTGAATGTAAAATAAGGTTACTGCGAAGTTTCAAGTAATCAGGCTATGGGCATAAAATAATTCAAATTTTCTCTTTAACTACCTCCCAACTATGTTATATTATTCCACTTAATTATATTTTTTGCTCTAAACATCCAATTTCTTGTTACATTCGGGTACTATCACTGTCTCATTTTATTTTGAAGACACATTCCTGTACCCCCAAAATTTCCCATCCTTATTTCCATGTGTGTGCTTGTGTTCATCCACACTCCACCTCCCACACTGAAGGAAACTATGTCCTGCTTGCTAAAGGATGAGGGTGTGCCTGGTTGGCCTCTCTCAAAGACATCTCTTCCTTTTCTAGGCACTATTTCTGTGCTGCTGAGAACAGGAAGAGAATAGAGAAGGCAAAGATGCATTAATGTTACTGCACTGTGATAAAAGGTGTTCCTGGAGTCACTCTGATTCAGTCTTTCTTGCTGATGATCTCTGCTGATGAAGTGGTTCTCACAAAGTTGGTGCATGGTTTTCTTAGAGCGGGGTTCAGAATTCTTTCTGCCCCCTTGTTACAGAGGCAGAACCACAATGTGAGAATTGTGCAGGTTATACATGAGAGTATCCAGCTAAGGGGGTAATTGGATTTAAAATTCCAGTCCCCACCCTGTCATTTTTTGTGTCCACCCAGAGTGGTGCTTTCATCTGACTTGCAAGAAGACCATATGCTGAGAACTCCTTTATGGGGATGTTTATGTCTGTTTCTGCTACATTCTAAGGTCTTTGCGAGGTTAGATGTGACATCAAGTTTTCCCATGACTGTTCCATGACATGAAGTTATAGGAAGGGTTACAATCCTCTTCTCGCCGATGTGGGTCTGTTAAGCAGTGCAATCATCGTACTGAAGTTGCTCCTCAACTTTAAATGCCACTTATCTTGGTTGCTTCAAATACCATTCACCCAACTTCAGAGACCACACATCAAACAAGTCTCTTTTGCCAATAGTAGTGGGGGAAAAGGAAAGTGCCTTACATTCATGAGATCCCCAAATAATCTTCCAATGACTTCTTCACTACACGCTCCTGTCTGTCAGGGTGGTCCTATGTGTTTGCAGCTTATGCTTCTGAAGAGAGAATGAGATTAAAGTGTCTTTGTTCGAATACATCTAATCTTGATTTTCTTTTGATTTTACTTATGTGGCTTTGGCTTGCATTCTGTACAAAGCATCCATACCCTAAGAAGAAGAAACAAACTCCCACTAAAAATCTTTTTAACTCACAAAGCCAAGAACCCCTGCCTCCATCAGTCTATCAGTCTTCTTGCTGTGGCAAAGGAGGAAGTTACTGGAATATTGTTGAGTATCTGGCCTACATTTAGGGAGCACAGCTGGGTGGCAGCTTTCTCCAACTGCAGGCTGATGGATGCTTCTTTATAATAAGGAGCATTCCCTGTTCTCAAGTTCGAGCCTTCGCCAATTCAGGCAAAATAGTAAAATTTCTATTTGCCACTTGATTGTTGCTTCAGCTATTACAAGAGACTTACAATTGAGCCTTATCATAATTTTCTAGCCTTTCTAATTTACCAAAGTGAAAATATATTTTTTAAGAGAGAAATTTTTGCTAAAGGGTGCGTGTACTTGCCAAGAGACAGAGAGAAAGAAAGCAAGTAATCGTCTCCCAGGAGGGTAGTCACACCACAATCCCTTCTGCTCCATATTCTCCTCAGGATTTTGGGCATCCACACATATGCACCCAGTTTGAGTTTTAAGACGCCAGGCCTGGGACTCGAACTACAGTTGACTGTATGGGAGTCCAATAATGTAACCATTACTTCATCCTGCTGATCCCCAAATTTGTTCTTTATGAAAGGAAGTTCCTCATATGTCTGAAACAAAACTTTCAATTCCTCCATAACATACCTAACATAAAGTTCAAACTACTCAGCATGCAACTTCAGTCTTTCACCATTTGGTCTTATTTCTCTGCATAATCTTCCATATTCTGAGGTTCTATTTTCCCACGTTACCCACAAGCCTAGCACTTCCCATGTCTGTGTTTTTCTAAAGCCGCGAGCTTTACTTAGGCTGTATCTCAAACTCGCTTATGTCCACTTCTTTCAAAGACCAGTCCTAATAGCACTTTTATTATGAATGTCCACCATGACTGTAAGAACTAATGAATTTTTCCTATGAATCTCATTAATAACTAGTTTATGTCTGGGACAGAAGATGGTATAGTAGTAGTACTATACTAATCTGAGGCTGACTTACGTGGGAAGATTTGGGATTTGCAATCCAACAGATAACTTTTTGTGCCAGGCCTGCATGTGCACATTACCTGGGAAGACGGAGGCTGGGGAGGATGGCAGTATGAAGACTTTATAGGGTGCCTGTCTCTTTACCACACTCTCTTGTCATGGACAAGACGAATAAATAAACTTTAAAATAATGATTATATAAATGTTATGTCCCTTATATCAGTGCTTCCCATGAATCTTGCCTGAAAAAAAAAAATGAATGAAAACTTTGTTCCAGTGAATGGAGGAGCAGGGTAGCAGGGAGGGGGGTG
>NW_006159700.1:5752356-5753897 GCF_000334495.1 Tupaia belangeri chinensis
GTGCCGGGACGGATTCATGAAGAAAAATCATTTAGAAGAAACAAGAATGGAAAATTAACTGTTGATGATGTATATGGTAATACATTTGACTTGACTGACATCTACTGCAAGCGTGTTGGGAAAAAACATGTTGCAAGCTGTAAAAACGTACAAGAAATAAATGCAAATAAAAATATAAAATATAAACTGGGTCAACTACAAAGAAAAAATAAGCTTTTGGATCTTCATTGTTCTTATGGAGTCATTGCCCATACACTTTCTATAAGAAACTGTAGATTTTATTACATCTTCTAAGAGTTGCATAACTGTCCAGTATTTTCCTCTTCTTAAGGATCAGTTGTTTAAATTTTCATGGGTCTCCTGAAATAACCCAATATCACTGAGTTTTGGATAAGATACCTTGAGGTATATTTTATTGCTTATAAGTAAATTAAGATAGTCTCCCAGGGACCAGCATTTGGTGTAATGGCTACGTTGTTGGACTCCCGCATAGTCGTCCGCAGTTCGAGTCTTGGACCTGGCTGCTTAAACTCGCACCAGATGCATGTGTGAGAGTGCCCAAGATCCCGAGAGGAGAATGGAGAAGAAGGGATTGTGGTGTGGTCATCCCCGTTGGGGGGTGATTTCTCACTTTCTGTTTCTCTGTCTCTCTCTGTCTTTCTGGCGAGCACATGTGCCATATAGCAAAATCCTCTCCAAAAAAAAAAAAAAAAGATAAGTCTCCCAAATAATTGTGCCAATTTCATTAAATTTAGGCCTTTTATTCAGAAGTGTAAGGCTAATTTTTTTGAGTGGTTTTCACTATAGAGCGTGTGCGCTCGCCAGACAGACAGAGAGAGACAGAGAGACAGAAAGCCAGAAATCCCCCCCAGGGGGGATGGTCACGTCGCAATCCCTTCTCCTCCATTCTCCTCTCGGAATCTTGGGCATGCACGCACACGCGCCCGGCGTGAGTTTTAAGCCACCGGGTCCAGTACACAAACCGCAGTCGACTACATGGGAGTCCAGTGACATAGCCATTACACTAACTGCTGGTTCCCAAGGCTAAATTTTTTAAATTAACTACAATAAATATTCAATTTTGTCTGTTTTCTTGATTTTCTGTCAAAGAAAAGCAGTTTATGAATAACCAGAGGATGATCTTAATTCTAGTAATAACCTAATTCTCAATAATAACCAGGGACCAGCAGATGGTATAATGATTATGTCACTGGACTACCAAGTAGTCGACTGCGGTTCGAGTCTTGGGCCTGGTGGCTTAAAACCCACACTGGGCATGTGTATGTGCATGCCAAAGATACCAAGAGGAGAAGGGAGAAAGAATTGTGGCCAGTCTCTATCTCTGTCTCTCTGATAAGTGCATGTACCCTATAGCAAAAACTCTCTCTTAAAATATTAATTATAATGACCCAAGACAACAAATAAGTTATCATAATAAATTTAGTACTGGAAGTGCTTTTGACGAAAGCAGCAAATAATAAACATGAGCGGAGAAGATTTACACTAAATACTCTGAATGTCCTGACCTTCTTTTTTTAAAA
>NW_006159700.1:5753909-5755528 GCF_000334495.1 Tupaia belangeri chinensis
ACATCAGCAGATCTCTCATACAGACCATTTGTATGTGAGAAAATTGTGAAGAATACATTTCAAAGACGTGAACAATACTTATTTACTTAGAACTATAAACACTGTTTAAAGTTTACAGGCTTTCCTTTTTTTAGCTATCTAATACTATCATGGTTCCATGGCAAACTTTTGTATACATAAACTCCCTAAATAAGCAGAAGAGAACTGTTTATTTCCAGTGTAGGTGGAAAATACTTTATTTGACAGCAGTGAGGGAACATTCATTGATCCCATCATTTGTTGTTGTTCTTGTTACTGTTCAATAGAGATGATCTATTTTTCAGTCCTTTCTTCTCAAGTGTCCTTTTCAAAAGGCTACAGAAATAGATACATGAAGGGTGCTATTTGAGTTGCCATGCTTACAATTTTCTTCAAAATGCAATTTATGATTGAAAACTTTAAAGTTGTTAATATTTTTCATTGGTTTTTCTCTGTGGGTAATATTTTAATTGAGAAATTATTTTCTGTGCAGGCACAAAACCTGCTAAATGAAATATATTATCAATTCTATTTTTTTACATTACAACATACCGATATTTCAGTTAAGATATTTTCAGAAATACCATTTTGCATCTTTTCAAAAAATTTTTTCTATAAGCATTTCTGCAAGACAAAAAAAATCATTTTAGAAGTCGCATAGCATACCCGTGATATTACATATTAATTCAGCTAACCACTAGCTCAATCATGAAAAAACATTAAATATGTTTCTAGAGTAGCAGTAAACCATTTAGTCTAAAGTTTAAAATTGTTCAGAACATATTTCCATATTAAAAATTACTGCTCTGTGACTAGCTGAAGGCATAATTGGTAAGTTGCTGGACTCCCACATGGCTGACCATGGTTCAAGTCCCAGACCTGGATGCTTGAAACTCATGTAGGGTGTGTGTATGTGTGTGTGTGTGTGTGTGCTTAAGATTCCAAGAGGGGGACCAGCAGCTAGTGTAATGGCTATGTCGCTGGACTCCCACGTAGTCAACCACGGTTCGAGTCCCAGACCCAGTGGCTTGTACTAACACTGGATGCGTGTGCGTGCGTACGTGCGTACCCAAGATCCTGAGAGGAGAATAGAGGAGAAGGGATTGTGACGTGGCCATCGACCTGGAGGGTGATTTCTCGCTTTCTGTCTCTCTGTCTCTCTCTGTCTATCTGGCGAATGCATGCGCCCTATAGCTAAAATCTCTCCAAAAAAAAAGATCCCAAGAGGAAAATGGAGGAGAAGGGATTGCTGCAAGGCCATCCTTTCTGGAGGGTGATTTCTCATTTTCTGTCTCTCTGTCTCTCTGGCAAGTACATATGCCCTATAGCAAAAAATCTCTAAAAGAAAAAATACTGCTTTGTGACCAGCTTTCGTGACACACTGACAGTGTCACCACTTGAAAGACTGGAGGCCACATAAGAGGCATGGGTTTGGTTTCTAGGCTTATCTGAATATATTGGCGTGTACGAATGTGCCTGTAATTGCAGCTAATTCAGGGCTTGTGCAGGAAGGTTGTGACATCATGAGACCCTGTCAACGTTCCTCTTTCTGTCTCTTTCTCTCACTCTCTCTCTCTTTTCCTTTCTCATAAAGAAAAAAA
>NW_006159700.1:5757547-5779435 GCF_000334495.1 Tupaia belangeri chinensis
TCTCTCTTTTCCTTTCTCATAAAGAAAAAAAAAATACTACTCTGAATGCTTATTTTTTTGCTTCAGAATGTTTTGGTCTTTGTTTCAGTAAATAATCTGTATTCATTATTACTCAAGAGATGCACTTTCACCAACCAATGAAAAACATTGTTTTGATTTGCTTCCTAAAAAACATCTATTATTTCTCTTTGTTCATTGCCAGATGGAAACTCTACTTGGAAAATAAAATATAGTTTCTCAGTAGTCATGTTGAAATTAGACTCAAGGTTGCTAACACATCTCATATTCTGACTATTGAATAATATGCACGGCAATTTCTCAAATGCCTATATTCCCTTCTCACTTATAGTGAGAAGGAATAAATTCTTGAGGCTTCTGAGAAAAATGAAAAAAGATCTGAAGATTCAGTAATGAAAGTTGAGATAAAAGGTTGTAAAACCAAATTTTAGTAGGAGAAAAGCCCAATTCATTAGCTAAAACTTTTAACTTTGGAAAAATATATTTTAAAAAATAATAGTATTTTTATGAAATAAAATAGCCAAAAAAAATTTCAGATATAAAATCACAAAACAGATACAGTTCATGAACAAACAAAAATTATTCAAGTCAAATTTATATTGTGCATTTCTTATTACAATATTCTACAAGATAATATTAACATAGTTGGAGAAAGGGAGGGCAGGGAAAATGACAAATTTAAATTTAAATTTGTGATCAGCAGATAGTATAGTGGTTACTTTGCTTGACTCTCACTTTGCCAAACGCAACTCAAGTCCCAGACCCAGTGGTTTGAAAATCATGTGGGACACATGTGCATGCATGCCCAAGACCCTGGGAGGAAAACAGAGGAGAGGAGACTGCAGCATAGCCATCTCCCCATGGGGAGGATTTCTCACTTTCCCTCTCACTGTGTCTGTCTTTTGCTCCCTCTCTTTCTCCCTCCCATCTCTGGCAAGCACACATATCCTAAGGCAAAAACTTCTAAAATAAATAATGGAACCAGCAGTTAGCTTAATGGCTATGTCACTGGACTCCCATGTGGTCGACTGCAGTTTGAGTCCCAGACCCAGTGGCTTAAACTTACGCCGGGCACGTGTGCATGCGTGCCCAAGATCCCCAGAGGAGAATGGAGGAGAAGGGATTGCGGCGTGGCCATCCCCCTGGGGGGTGATTTCTCGCTTTCTGTCTCTCTGTCTCTCTCTGTCTGTCTGGTGAGTGCACACGCCCTATAGCAAAAAAAACCTCCCTCCCCCCCAAAAAAAACAATAAATAAAATAACTAAATGAAGGAATTAATTTAAAATTATTTGGGAATTTGGTAACTGTCTGATAGAAAAATATCCTATAGCATTCAATTTTTTTTAAATTTTGAAGATCACTGGTTTTTATTTAAACTATAGTGTAACAAAAATGGTTATGGTAAATATATACATAGCAGTAACATTTTTATATACAAGGACTAAGAATTAGATCACAGATTTTCCATAAATTCTCACATGTCTCTTTTACACACCAATTGTTACTTGTACAAATTTTTAATGTTGACTTTAAAGTCATTTAGCAAGCTTCACTCTGTTCAAAATACTTCTATGTTCTATTGTTGTCACAGAGAAAAATAGCCCTTTTCTTATAATAATTCATCTGGAATTATTTACACTTTCAGTTTCATAAAGTGTAACAACACTAACCATTTTAATTGGGAAAAAAATCTGTTCTCTAAGTTTACATAAACAAGAACTAAGAAATCAAATGCATTTAGTGAGAAATAAACAATTATGCATTATTCTTGGCTTCCACTTCCATTTTAAATTTACTGACCACTTGGAAACAGAAATGAAAGTCACCATCTTAGCTCAGTGCTGGAAAAGTAGAAGTTTAGTTATAGCATATGCTATCACATTTTTTAAAGTTACTAATATAGCCTAAAATCCTCCACACCAAAGCACTAGATATATTTCTGGCTATTCTAGATCTCTGACACAGAAAAGACAAAGAATAAAAGAAAAGTAAATAATTCTAGCTTTGTATAAATATTTTAGAACATATTACACTAGTTCATTATATATTAAAAATGAACTCTAACTTCACCTCTGTTAGAATCATCTCTTGTTAAAAATATCATTTAATTGGGGACCAGCAGATGTTCTAATGGGTACACCCTTTAGACTCCCACATAGCTGACCACCATATGAATCTCAGACCTGACCTAAAATGCACTGGGCTCATGTGCATGCATGCCCAAAATTCCAAGAGGAGAATGGAGAAGAAGGGATTGCAGCATGGCCATCACCTCTGAGAGGCGATTCCTTGCTTTCTGTCTCTCTGTCTCTCCAGTTAGCACACACGCCCTATAACAAAAATCTCTCAAAAATTCATTTAAATGATCAATATGTGGAATCTTTTCAATCTTTTTATTCCTAGATATAAGTACAGCTTCTCAAATTGACTACTTCTAAATCTTAGACATCTCACATCATGATCCCTGTCCACCCTGCCCCTGTCCTAACTTTCCCATCCAGCTAGGACCATGGGCTCCCATGACCAGAGTGTTCAGGTTCATCAGGCATCTGGACCTGCAGTCTTTCATATGGTTACAATGCTATTTGAGTAGCACATTACTGCTGCCCCTGTGAGTTATCTCTACTTCAACTATTAATGTTACTAGAACTACTTCTCTGGTCTAGAAACATATGTAACTGTCTTCTGAATACATTCACCTTGTTGTCCCTCAAGAGCAAGTATGCCAAAACGATTGCTTTCTCCCCCAAATCTGCTTTCTCATTCTTCATTGTTTATTAAGGTTAATGACATTTTAGTCTATTCACTTTCTCAAGTCAGAAAACTAGACAGCTTACTTTTTCTCTTAGATGTCAGTCATTTATTTCCTAAACATCTTTCTAATCTAGAAATCCACTGCAGTTCCATTTCCAGTATCAGTAACATAGTATTGATATTGTGAACTTGTCTTCCAACCTCTAATTCCAAGTAACTTCAGTCCAAGTATATTGAACCCAGTGCTCTTCTTACAGAGTGATTTTCTTATGATCTCCTAAATCTTTTTTTTTTTTTTTTAAAAAAGAGCAAATCTGATCGCATTTCTTCTTGACTTAATCTGGCAATGTTCATTCCTGAATCATCCTCAAAGTCCTAAGTATTCACTACTGCTTGAATGATCTTATTTTTTCTTCCTTCATTTACAATTTCATTTCATTGCATCACACACACACACACACACATTCGGCCAGCCTGAACTATTTGCAATCCCAAAAAGTCTTATGTTCTCTCATGCTCACAGTCTTTTTAAAAAATTATTTTATTTATTCACTCATTTCTTTTAATTAGACCAGAGAGAGACACAGAGAGAGAGAAAGAAGGGGAAAAGGGGAAAACAAGCCACTAGGTCTGGGACTCAAACCATGATTGGCCCCGTGGGAGTGTCCAGCACCTTAAGCACCATGCCACCTGCTGGTCCCCACAATCTCTTGTACATCTAGACTTCTACATTTTTCTTGCCATTAAACACATATGAACATTAAAATATTATTAACTGTGTCATTCTCCACTCAATTAAGTACATGTTATTTCTTCTCATTATGACTGTATTAGAGTAATTTCTACTTCATTGTAATTATGTGTTGAATTCTTTCCTTTTTCCAATCTGTATTATAGAGCAAGGGATATATTCACAATCTAGCTATTTTATCCCAGCAGCTCAAGCCAGTTCCTAGCGTTATTAGATCTTATATAAAAATTTATAACCAAATGGGCAAAGAATCAATAAAAATGAAGATGAATTGCTTTAGTTTACCATTTCCTTGAAAAGATACTGACATTTTTAAGAAACTTATTTTTTTTCTAGCTACAGCTAGGCAATGATCATAAGACAAGAAAAAAAGATTTGATAACTCTAAGGATAGATGAATAAGAAAACATTTTTTTCTTCTTAAATGATAGAAGAAACAAATAGCCGAAAAAATCAGTGTGTCATTATGTAAAATATCAAATTATCACTATTTAAAGATATTTTAATTTTTTGCCTTTTTTTAACAGATTTAGGAGATCATAAAAAAATCACTCTGTAAGAAGATTTTTTTAAATACATTTTTTAAAAAGCTTACCATGAGACCACTAGATGGCATAATGTTTACATTGCTGGACACCCATGTAGTCAACCACAGTTCATATCTCAGACCCAATGATTTAAAACTTGTGTCAGGTGCAAGTGCATGCATGCCCAAAATCCCCAGAAGAGAAGGGAGGAAAAGGAATTGTAGTGTGACCACTATCACTTTTTGTCACTTTTTGTCTCTCTGTCTTTCTCTGTCTCTCTGGCAAGTGCACACATCATATGGAAAAAAAATCTCTCTGAAACCATTACCATAACAGAAGCTAAGAATGTCTCTGATGGGCTTTTGGGTATTCTGAACAAAGGTAAGGAAAGAATCTCTGAGCTTGCAGATGCATCAATAGAAATGTTCAAAACAGAAAAGCAAAGAGAACAAAGACAACATAAAACAAAAATAAAAAGCACAACAGAATATCCAAGGACTGTGGGACAACTACAAAAAGTATACCATGCCTGGAATGAAAATACCAGAGAATAAAAATAGAAAGATACACAAATAACATTTGAAACAATAATTACTGATGATTTCTACTAATTAAGGTCAGACATCAAACTACAGATCCAGAAAGCTCATACAATACTAAGCAGGATAAAAGCTAAGAAAATAACAACAAAAAGATACCAACAAAAATCCCACTACATTTAAGTATATTAAGTTCAAATTATAGAAAATCAAAGACAAAAAATAAAATCTTGAAAAAAAAGCCAGAGAAAAAAACACATTACTCACAAAGAATCAGGTTAAAAACTGAAACTGACTTTTTCTCAAAAACCATGTAGTCAAGAAGGGAGTGAACCAAGCTCACCTGTGGTGGCACAAGTGGTAGGGTGTCCCTTTGTGAGACTAGGGCCACATAGGAGGCTCAGGTTCAGTCCCCAGTCCAATCTAGACAGGCCAGGAGCAGTGGCATGCACTTGTGGTCCATGCTAACCAAAAGGCTGGGACAGGAGACTAGAGCAGTGAGACCCTATCAGGAAGATCTCTTTCTGTCTGTCTCTCTCTGTTATGCTGTATCTCTCATAAAGAAAAAGAGGAAGACGAGAAACAAAAGGAAGAAAAAAGGATAAGAGAAAAAGAAGGGAGTAGAATATTTGAAGTATAGAGAAGGGGAAAAAAAACAGCCTAGAATTCTGTACTATGTGAAATTAGCCTTGAAATATAAAAGAGAAAAAGAAAGAAACAAAACATTTAAAGGACACAAAAATGCAAAATTATTTGTGGATAATAACGTGTATGATAATATTTAACTGTACTAATATGCAGTGTATCTGTGCTGGGAAAATTTATTTTGCATGCTATAATGCTATGTGCTGACTGGATGTATAAAAGACATAAAATATTTAATAAAAAAGAGAAGTAGAGACTTTCTTAAACAACATTTAGGGAATTAGTGACTGGAGGACCTATCATATAAGACACGTTCAAGCAAGTTCTTTAGAGAGAAGGAAAATGGTATTTGTCACAACTCAGATCTACATAAAGAAAGGAAGAACGACAATAAAGCAATAAATGAAGGCAAAATGAAAACACTTTATTTTTAATAATTGATAAGTTTTTTCAAATAATAACAATATATTCAATTATGAATGCTTATACACACACACACATATATACTTATGTATAAGTAAATAAATGACAATAATGAAACAAGTGATGGAAGGAATAATTGGGAATATTTTCTAATTATAAGTTACTTATACTACCCATGAAGTGGTATAGTGTTATTTGAAAGTGGACTTGGAATAGTTGTACATGTATGCTGCACACTCCAGGACAAACAGTTTAAAAAAGAGAGAAAATAAAATGGTAAAATGCTGAATTAAAAACATAAATAGGCAAAAATAGTAACAAGAAATGACAGCAGTATGTACGTAACAGGAACAAATATGACAGACATCTTCATCTTTATCTGTAATCACTTTGAGAGCCAGCAGGTGGCATGGTGGTTAAGGGGCTTTGCCTTCCACATGGGTGACTGTGATTCCAATCCCACACCCAAAATCCTGAGAGAACGGGGAAGTGTCGGTGGTATGGCTATCCCCCTTGGGGGATGATTTCTCACCCTCCCTCTCTCTGTGTCTCTCTGTCTCTCTCTCTCTCCAGTGACTATTCAGGCTCTATCGCAAAAACCTTTAAAAAAATTTTTTGAATCACTTTGAATATCAGTTATCTAAATATATCAACTAGAAGAAAGGGACTGTGAGACTGTATCAAAAAGCAAGACATAACTGTATATTATCTACAAGAAAACTACTTTAAATGTAAGGATATATGAATTAAAAATAATATTAATTGTGGTAATACTAAACAAGAAAATTTTAGTGATAAAGAAAGGCATTACATAGCATATAGTGATCAATTCTCCAAGAAGACAGCAATTTTTCACATGTATGGACAAAACAATAGTGTCAAATCATGTAAGGCAAATACTGATAGAACTGGAAAGAGAAGTAGACAAAAATCACTTTTACAGTTAACACTTCAGCACCCTTTTACCAAAATGGACAGATCCAACAGGCAAACTTCAATAAGAAAATGGTTGAACTCAATGATTCCATCAATTAACTGTATATAATGGGCTCTGTAGGCTACTCATTCAGCAAGAACAAACACACATTCTTCTCAAGTGCATGTGGAATATTTACAATAGACCAGATTTTAGGCCAAAAAAAAAAAATGCTTTATCAATTAAAAAAAAAAAATAGAGGGACCAGCAGTTGGAGTCTATGTCATTGGACTCCCATGTAGTTGACTACAGTTCAAGTCCTGGACCCAGTGGCTTAAACTCACACCAGGTGCATGTGTGTGAGTGCCCAAGATCCCAACAGGAGAATGGAGGAGAAGGGATTGCAGCATGGCCATCTCCCCTGGGGGGTGATTTCTTGCTTTCTGTCTCTCTGTCTCTCTAGCAAACGCACACACCCTATCACAAAAAACTCTCAAAAAAGAAAAGAAAAGAAAAGAAAAAACTACAATGTCTGTTCTCAGACCACAAAAAAATTAAACTACAAACCAGTAACAAAACACAGCTAGAAAATTCCTACATATTAGGATATTAAATATTCACATCTAAATAGTACATGGCTGAAAGAAGAAATATCAAGTGAAATTTTAAAAATATTTTGAATTAAGGGCCAGCAGGTGATGTGGTACTGTTAAGGTGTTGGACTCCTACAAGGTCAACTGCAGTTTGAGCCCAAGACCCAGACACTTGAAAATCATACCAGGCAGATGTGCATGCATGCCAAAATCCCAAGAGGAGAATAGAGGAGAAAGAATTGGGGCATGGCCATCCCCCTTGGGGGAGGAGGGATGACTTCTCACTTTCCCTCTGTCTCTCACTGGTGATCACACACAGCCTATGGCAGAAACCTAAAAAGACAAAAGTACATAAGGGAATATTATAAACAATTCTGAGCCCCAAAATTTAATAACCTAGAGGGAACAGACCAATTCCTTGAAAGAAACAAAACTCACAGGAGAACTCTTAATAAGCCAATTTTAATTAAAGAAATTAAACCAGTAATTATTAACATTCCAAAACAAAAAGCACTAGGCCCAGATGGATTCATTGATGAATTCTACTAAATATTTAAGGAAGAAATAATACTAATTCTCTACTATATTTCACAGAAGATAGAAGCAGAGAAAATGCCTCCTAACTCTTTCTATGAAGCCAGCCTTATCCTTAATAACAAAACCACAAATATGACAAGAAAACTACAGATCAGTATATCTTATGAACATCATTGTAAAAATATTCATCAAAATATTAGTAAATCTAATCTAATGATGTTAAGAAAGCATTTTATACCACCACCAAATAGGTGTATCCCTGATATGCAAGGCTAGCTCAACATTCAGAAATCAATTGAGATAATCTATCATATCATCAGACTAAAAAAAAATTTCACATGGTCATAATAATAAATACACAAGAATCCAACAGTCATTCATGTTAAAAACTCTCAATAAACTGAAAATAGAGGGAGGAATTTGCTCAACTTGATAAAGACTATCTACATAAAAACAATGGCTTACATCATATTTAATGGTGAAAACATGCAAGAATTGACTGTCCCCTCTCACTATTCATTTTCCACATTGCACTGAGAGTCTTGGTTAATTCAATGAGATAAGAAGTGGAAATAAAATGTACACTGATTGGGAAGGAAGAAATAAAACTTTTGTCAACATATAACATACTGATTTACATAGCATATAAAAAAGAATAAATTGAAAAATACCCCTGGAACTAAAAAGCAATTGTATCCAAGTTATAGCAAACAAAGTTAAAATATAAAAGTTAATCAGTTTCCTATACAATAGCAACAAACGAGTGGAATTTGAAATTAAAATCACAATTCCATTAAAAAAAAACATACGATTTTGTTTACATCAGAACCCCCTCAAAAATTAAATACTTATTTATAAACCTAAGAAAATGGGTCTATGTGAAAACATTTATAAAACCTTGATAAAATTTTTTTTTTAAAAAAAGAGCTGGGGCCAACCCTGTGACCTGGTAGTTAGGAGAGCTAGATCTCACAGGACTCACTACACCATTCAAATCACAACCCTGAATCCTACAAAAACATATGGATATATATGTCTGTGTGTCCAAAATCTTGGTAGAATGGAGAAATGGATTAGAAAGGATTGTGGCAACACTATGCCCCATCAGGGGGTGTGAGGGACATTCGTTGTGACCCTGTCTTTCTCTCTGTCTATCTCTTTCTCTGGTGAGAACACATGCCTTCTGGTAATTAAAAAAAATAATAAGCAAACAAATGAGTAGAGATTCCGTTTTCATGGATAAAAAGATTCAATAGTTTCAAGATGTCAGTTTTTCCCAACTTTAATCTATAGACTCGGTGTAATCCTAATCAACATCCAGCACATTATTTTATGGATATTGATGAACTGAGTCTAAGGTTCATATGGAGAAGTAAAATTCCCTGAGTAGTAGACACAGTGTTGAAGAACAGTCAGAGAACTGGCACTGAATGACATCAAGCATTACAATAAAGTAATCAGGATACAGTATTGGCAAAAGAAAAGACAAATGGATGAATGGAACAGAATGGAGGGCATAAAAATAAATCCACATTAAAACAGTCAACTGATCTTCATTAAAGGAGCAAAGATGATACAATAGAGAGAAACTTCTCAACAAACAGTGCTGGAATCATTGAATATCCATGTGCAAATATTTTTTTTAATTTTAAAGATCTAGATACAGATCCTCCCATCACAAACATTAACTCAAAAATAGATCACAGACCTAATGTAAAATTCAAAACTATAAAATTTCTAGAAAATAGAATAAGAGAAAATTTACATGACTTTGAGTTTGGTGATAACATTTCAGATGCACTGTCAAAGGCACAATCCATGTAAAAAAGAATTAATAAAGTGAACATTAAAAGTAAAACTTTCTATTCTGTAAAAGACACTATCAAAAAAAGAAAAAGATGAACCACAGTTTGGAAGAAAATATTTCCAAAAGATATATTTGATATAAGACAAAATGCACAAAGAACTATGAAAACACAATAATAAGAAAATAAACTATTTAAATTTTAAAAGAGCCAAATATCTTAACATACACTCACCAAAAATCTACAGATGGCAAGAAGAATGTAAAATGATGTTCTCCTTCTATGTCATTAGGGAAATGCAAATTAAAACAATGAGATGCCACCACACACGTATTGGAATGGCCAAAATTCTGATACTGAGAATACCAAATGCTGACAAGGATGTGGAGCACTATAGGAACTCTCACTTATTGCTAGTGTAAATGCAAAGTGGTACAGCCACTTTGGAAAGTAATTTAGTGGATTCTCACAAGACTAAACATACTCTTATCATACAATCCAGAAATTCTCTTCCTTAGTATTTTTCCAAAGGAACTGAAAACATGGTCACACAAAAAAATCCATACAAAGATGTTTATAGCAGCTTTATTTATAATTGCCAAAAACTTCGATGCAACCAAGATGTCCTTCTGTAGGTGAAGGGATAAACTGTTGTATATGTATGAGATGTTACTTATCACTAAAAAGAAGTGAGCTATCTGGGCCAGTCTGTGGCATGGAGGTTGAAGTAGCTAGGTCCCAAAAGGCAAACTATGTAATTCAAGTCCCAGACCTGGCAGCTTGAAAGGTCATGACAGATTCGTGTGTGTACATGCCCCAAATCCCAAGAAAATGGAGGAGAAAGTATTGAGGTGTATCCATCACCCCAGGGAGTGATTTCTCCTTCTCTCTCTCTATTCCTCTCTCTCTCCCTGGCAAGCACATGTACCCTATAAAGAAAACAAAACAAAACAGAAATGAGCTATCTAGCAGTAAAAAAAATAACAACAATAAGTAGAGAAAACTTAAATACATATAATTGAGTGAAAGAAGCCAAACTGAAAGGCTACACAATGTATAATTGCCATTCTGAAATAAATAAATAAACAAACAAACAAACTATGGAGACAGAAGAAAGTTCAGTTGTGTCCTGGAGTTAGGAGAGAGAGGAATGAATAGGTGGAGTATAGGAGATTTTTTTGGTTAGTGAAACTGAAACTATTTCTTATAGTACTATGATAGTATACAGATGTCATCTGTCCAAAACCATAGAGTGTACACCACCAAGAATGGAGCCTAATTTAAACTATGGACTTTTAATATAATTATGTGTCAATGTAGGTTCATTGATTTTAACAAACGAACCACTCTGATGGAGAATGTTAATAATCTGGGAAATTCTGCATATGTGGAGACAGAGAACATATAGGAAGTCTGCGTACATTTTAGTCCATTTTGCTGTAAACCTAAAACTGCTCTAAAAAAAAAGTCTATTATTGAAGAGAAAAACCACAAACATTTTGCATGGAGAAATTCAGTTTTCCATACTTTCAAGTGTGACGTGAACAAGAGTTAAGATTTTGCAAATCAGATTACCTGTAAGCATTCAATGTTGTCATAGAGAATGTATTATAGAAACAGCATGTTTATAGTATGTGTATATGCCAAGGACTCCATGATCTCAGTTGTCTTATAAAAGATATTCTGAAGGTAATAAGAAGGATAAGTAGGGAACCAGCAGTTAGCGTAATGGCTATGTCGCTGGACTCCCACGTAGTCGACCGCAGTTCGCGTTCCGGACCCGGTGGCTTAAAACTCACGCTGGGCGCGTGTGCGTGTGTGCCCAAGATCCCGAGAGGAGAATGGAGGAGAAGGGATTGTGGCGTGACCATCCCCCCTGGGGGGTGATTTCTCGCTTTCTGTCTCTATGTCTCTCTCTGTCTGTCTGGCGAGCACACGCGCCCTATAGCGAAAATCTCTCCAAAAAACAAAAAAAAATAAAAAAAGAAGGATAAGTACAAAAGACTGAGAATAAAGCAAAGAGAAGCAGCAGCGCTAGAAAAGTCTGCCTAAATCCTCACACGCATTTTCATGTCCTCCTTTCATCTCATCAACAACTACCCTTGTACTGTAAAGGCCAAAGTGTCATATTTATTGAGTGTCTATGTACAGAGAACAGTAAGAATTGGTAAATCCAGGAAAGAGAGTATGAAATATAAATCAGACCGAGGTAAAAAACAAGACCAACCACTGCTGTTATTCGATGTGATGTGTGAGGGTATGGCAGAGCTAACCATAGGAAGAACCAGGTCAGAAACTAGAAGTGGAGTTGAAAGACAAATTCTCAACTGGGACCAGCAGTTGTTGTAATGGCTATGTCATTGGACTCTCATGTAGTTGAACACAGTTCGAGTCCCGGACCCCGTGGCTTAAACTTACACCGGGCACTTGTGTGTGCATGCCCAAGATCCCAAGAGGAGAATAGACAAGAAGGGATTGCAGCATGGCCATCCACCCTGAGAGAGTGATTTCTTGCTTTCTGTCTCTCTGTCTCTCTGTGCCTTTCTGGTGAGTGCACGTGCCCTATAGCAAAAACCTCTCAAAAAAAGATAAATTCTCATCAGAGTCAGGGACGTTAACTACTTAAATACAGAAACATGTATTGGACTGAGACCTAGCCAGGAAACAACTTATTAGAACTCCATGGTCTGAAATTGGGTCAGCAAGTGGTGTGGTGGTTAAGGTGCTGGAATTCCCACGTGGCTGACCACAGTTCAAGTCCCGGACCTGGCGGCTTGCTTTCTCTCTCTCTCTCTCTCTCTCTCTCTCTCTCTCTCGGTCTTTCTCTGGCAAAACTCATGTAAAAATAATAATAATAATGATAATAATAATAATGTTAAATAAAATAATTTTTTAAAAAAAGAACTCCATGGTCTGAAACCAATGTGATCCTTTTGCTTAAGTTACACTGTAAATTCCTAGGATTCATTAGAAGTGTAAGTTTTCCTGTCTGCAGAAGAGAGGGGGAAGCTTTCACCTCCAAAAGAATATCCTTACCTGGTGCTACGTTTAGCACAGACACCCATTTAAGAGTATTTGATATGAGTAAGAATTTATAGAATTATACACATATTCAATGGACTAAGCTGAGAGATAGAGAACATGCTCAATGAAAGAATTCTTTCCGTAACATTTTAAACCAAAGTTTACACAACCTCCGCTTGATACATGCAGTAACAATGAGCTCACTTCTTTCAGAGAAAGTTTAATATGTTCATCTTTGATCATTTACAACAACAAACATTTCCTGTGAAATCACCATTTGCCAGATGCAACTCTAAGTACCAAGAATACAGCCATGTATAATGAGTATATTCATTAAGTTGGACTCAATCCCATCTCTCTTTAACTTTTATAATATATGCTCATCTTAATTCTTTATTATAGTACTAGACAGTCAAATTCCTAAATGTTGCCTTTATCCAGTTAGCCATCCCCAGCCACTTGAGCTGTTGTTTGTATGATTATTTCATAGAATGCGCATAACCTGGATGGCTTCCAGATATTTCAAAAGCAATTCAGAGCAAGGTAGAATCAATATTTTCTTCATGCATAATATGATTATTTCTAACATAATTCTCTTTTTGTAATAGTTACAGAATGTGATTAGAGTTCCATTTAATGCCTTCTAATGCTAGGATAACAAATTAACGCAATCTCAGATTCACAAGGCATTGTCTTAATATTAAGACAAATCCAAAGTAAAAATGTTTGAAGGTTAAAAGCACTATGTTTGGGAACCAGCAGATAGAGTAATGGTTACATCGCTGAACTCCCACATGGCCAACCACAGTTGGAGTCCAGGAACTGGTGGCTTGAAAATCACCCAAGCACATGTGCATAAATGACCAAAATCCCCAGGTACATGTGCATATATGACCAAAATCCCAAGAGGAGAATAGTGGAAAAGGTATTGTAGCATGGCCATCCTCCCAGGGACTGATTTCTCACTTTCTGTCTCTGTCTGTGTCTCCAGTGAGCACATGTGCCATATAGCAAAAAATCCCTCTTAAAACAAACAAACAAAAAGGACTATGTATAAATAAGGCAGTGATTATTACTATTAGATTACTTTATGTGGCTCTATAACATCAAAAGGACGGAATTAGGACTTATCAATATGATAGTTAGGGAGACAAATGCAGGGACACTGTGAACATGAGTGACAACTGGCCTCAAGAGTGTTAATAATCTTTTAGAAGGGTGAATATTGAGAGAGAAGAGTCAAGACAAGTTATGCTGGTAAGATTAGATTTCTAAGATTAAAAAAATCAATGCATTTAAAAAGTTGAACAGGTATAAAAAGAAATATATGATAGATATCTTTCCATTTTTATAGTTTTCATTGTCCTGAGTAACAGAAATATGTACTTTGGCATTTTATTCTCTACTCAAATACTATGAAAGATCTTGGACTTCAGGAAAACTCTGGAGCAGTATTCTTAGCTTTAATTGTGCAGAGATTCTCATGGGGCCCTTGTAAAATTACTGGAAGGGGAAAATTTTTATAAGTGAGAATTCCAATCCACAGGAGACAAGTAACATAATCTTCTAATCAGATAATAGAGAAAAATATCAACAAACACTCATAATTCTCCCATTTGCAATTTTTCCCCAAAGTATCTTGGCACTTGTTAAAAGTCAGAATTAAGAGGCAGCAATAAGGGCCAATTTGGCTGATGAGACAAGAGTAGATTTTTACCGACTGCTGAGAAAAAGGATGGCTTATCCATGAGAATCCAAAGCAATGTATATTGAGAATTGATCAAGATTTCAAAACCCAACGAGAACACATGCATAGAACAGGCTTTCAACTGAAAAAAAGTAAAAATTTATATTAAAAACAATGAGAGGGCCAGCCAATGGCATGATAGTTAAGGCAGCTGGACCCCATGTGGCCCATTGAATGGTTTGACTCTAAGAACTGATGGCTTGGAAAACATGCTGGGCACCTGTGTGTGCCCAGAATCCCAAAAGGAGAAAGAAATTGAGAAAAAGGGATTGCGGCATGATCACCTCTCCTGGGGATAGCTTTCTAACTTTCTCTCTCTCTCTGAGTGTATGTGCCTTCTGGGAAATTTTTAAAATTATAATTCTTAAACATAAAAACACGTTATAATAAACAGAATCACCTGAAGTACGGGTCTTCGGGGAGCATATTTATCAAGAAGCTTAATTTTTCTCCTTGGACATGTACGATAAAATTAACGCACAAAACAGATTATTTCCGTTAGAAAGCAGGTAGTTCGTGATGATCACATGTAAATAAAAGGGACTAAAAATAAATAATCCTCCCCCAAATCAGCAAATGCCGAAATCTTTTATGCTTAACTTTTGGTGTGCTTTTGCTTTAGAAAATTAATTATGGCATTTGCAGAGCTATAAATATCTTCAGTACTTTAAACTACAATGCTGACACTCCACAAAGATCTACATAGCTAAAAACAACATTCTCTCCTCATCCTCAGCATTTGACTTTGCCTAGCACCCTTACTTCTTTTATACTCTCTAGGGTCACCTCAGAGTGTGTGAACTTTCTAGCATTCTTTAATACTATTCTTGTTCTCATCCAACATAGACAAGAATTTATAGGATTATAAATACTGAAAGATGGGAAGAAAAAGTAAGAATTGTTTTCTTCTGTTGGCTTCTTATTCCACTTACTAAATGCTTGCTCCTCTAAAATTGCCCTCTGCTCAGAAGTTGCTGTACTCATTCCTAAGCAACAAAAGTAAAGTTCTGCTCCCATTTCCTCTTATTTGTCATTTCTTTTTCGTTTTGTCTTGGGATCAGTGAAGTGAGTAGTAAGCTTCTACATCCAGAAACTTAGAATGGGTCAAGGGAGGACACTGTTTAACTACCAAAAAAACTGTATTTACTGTATATAACTAAACTACATTTAACCATACTTAACTATAAATTATATTATACACCCTTTTCTGCTCTGCTAAACAACTAGCATCTATCTTCTATTAGGTACTTATGTCTACCTTTCTGTTTCCAACTCTCCATCTGTATTCAAAACCCAAAATAATATTCAGATTCCACAGTGCTCTGTGTTGATAATGGCTTATTAAATTAAATCCAAATATTATCTTAGGAAATTTTAAGATTTTTATCAAGTGACTGCATATACCTCATCATTCTATATCCTGTTGACATTCCAGTTTATGCTCTTTGCCTCAACAAGTCAGATTAACATAATTTAAGATTTATGGTGGTAAATATGTATATATGAAGATCAGTGGTAAATATGTATATATTAACTATATACAACTATATACTGTAATTATATGAGGTAATATATACTTTAACTAACTTGAATTAGCTATTCTACACAGTGTTTATATATATATATATATATATAATGTTTTAAAACATTATATTGTACACCCCAGATATATATTATTTTTGTCAATTAAAATAATTAGGTTATTTTTTTTTAAGTATGGCATGAGCATACCAGAGTTCAAAAACGAACAGAAAAGTATAAAAATACTTTACATAAAAATAAAATTAGGTCAGGAACCAGCAGTTAGCGTAATGGCTATGTTGCTGGACTCCCACGTAGTCAACTGTGGTTCGCGTCCCGGACCCGGTGACTTAAAACTCACACCGGGCGCGTGTGCGTGTGTGCCCAAGATCCCGAGAGGAGAATGGAGGAGAAGGGATTGCAGCGTGGCCATCCCCCCAGGGGGGGTGATTTCTCGCTTTCTGTCTCTATGTCTCTCTCTGTCTGGTGAGCGCACGTGCCCTATAGCGAAAACCTCTCCAAAATAAAAAAGATACATAAGGAACAAAAGGCACTCTATGTTTGAAAAGAGACTTTGTCACTTAAAATAATATTTACACATCCTGTTGAAGCCAGAGTTTCAGACAGAGTTTCTAAAGAAAGATGAATCTCAACTGCAGTGGCATTTCAAGGATACGTGTGCTTCTGCAAGTCGCTACCCTTTAATCCTCCTTTACAAGAGAAAATAAAAGGAAAACAGAATTGTATATTTTGACAGGGTCTCACTGTGGTGGGATCCTCATGACCCATCCCTCTAATTAGCCAATATTACTAGCCCAGGCAGCTGAGCTCAGCATGTTCTGGGGAAGACAATCTGTGGCTGTCCTGGGGCTTCCAGATGCCCAGACGTGGAGCTACCTGTGCATCACAGTGGGTAGGCCTGAAGGTTGCTATCCTAAACAAAGGTTTTAATGTGGTGTTTGATTTCCACTTGAATAATTGATTAAATAAACAACTCATGAAAATTATACATGCAAAATACTTCATTCAAAATTCCTATGTCAAATTTCAATAGTATTATAAGTGTTTTATAAGTAAATGGAAAAACCAGTAAGTCAGATCAATATGTTCTGATTACATCTTGTTTTCTCTGGGAGAGTGAACTCAATGTGGCAGAATTCCCTGTCATAGAGATGGTTCCAAACTTCTTTTCAAAATTGGCTTTCAATGTTATGTATCAGTAATGTCTATTCAAAAAGTGAAAAATCACCCAAGACAAATTATTGAAGCCTCTGGATTTTTTCCACTCTAATCCTAAAATAATACACTGTGAAACACAATAAAATCAGGACTGCTGTCCATCTCAGCATTACACAATAGGTATTGTTTGGTTCACGTTTGGGATGTGTACCTCTTGAGAAAAACTAGGAATTGTAAGAAAAGCACATGTAACAATACCAAGGAAAGAATAGTACAATGAACTTGAGATTAGTTTTCTCTCTGTAACTTTGAAAATGGGTTAAGATAAACTACACTTGTGCATATCAGTTGCTTCTTAACTTTACAAATGTTCCAACTTCCAGCTTTTGTGAGTAAGCAAAATTCTACTAGTTTTAAATTCATCCAAACATAAGTGGCGAGACATTTTTCTTCTTGTTGCATGACTTTTCATTAGTGAAGCATGTGCGTATGCCCTGTATTGTTTAAATAAGGGGACACAGAAGCTTTGGGCAAGGCCCCAGGCTAGGAGTTTTGAGTCAGCTAAGATATATGAATAAATAGTGCCATTTTCCACAAGGTAAGATAATCACAGAGTAATGGTTAACATAAAAAACACTTGGGATCAGCAACTAGGGTAATGGCTATGTCACTAGACTCCCACGTAGTGGACCGCAGTTTGAGTCCGTGACTTGTTATCTTAAACTCACTCTGGCACGTGTGGCGTGCGTGCCCAAGATCCCGAGAGGAGAATGGAGAAGGGATTGTGGCATGGCCATCTCCCCTGTGGGGTGATTTCTCACTTTCTACCTCTCTGTCTCTCTCTTTCTGGCGAGCACATGCACCCTATAGCAAAAACCTCTCAAAAAAAAAAAAAAAACTTAAGGAACACAAAAATGGAAAATTATCTGTTAATGTGCATGGTAATATCTCTGACTAGACCAATATACAGTGTATCCATAATGTAAAAATTCATTTGGTATGCTATAATGATAAGAGATGTGAATATTGATGAATAATAATAAAAATGATCACAGTCAAGCGTCCCAAAATAAAGACCAAGAATATCTGTCAGGGAAACATACAGACAACAACAAAATGAATAGGAGAAAACTAAGCAAATCTATACAAATTTACTTCTAAAAAAAAAAAAAATTCAAGTAAACAGACCTCATCTGATGAAAACCCATAACCAAAACTTCTTAGAATTAGAAGCTATTAAGACAATAAACCAAACTAAGACAGTATATCAAAATAAATATGTTGGGAACCAGCAGTTAGCGTAATGGCTATGTCGTTGGACTCCCACGTAGTCAACCACGGTTCGCATCCCAGACCCGGTGACTTAAAACTCATGCCGGGTGCGTGTGCGTGCGTGCCCAAGATCCTGAGAGGAGAATGGAGGAGAAGGGATTGTGGCGTGACCATCTCCCCTGGCGGGTGATTTCTCGCTTTCTGTCTCTCTTTCTCTGTCTGGCGAGCGCACGCGCCCTATAGCGAAAACCTCTCCAAAATAAATAAATTACTTACTTACTTAATTAATTAAAAACGTCTTCCAGGGCCGGCAGATGGCGTAGTGGTTATGTCATTGGATTCTCACATGGCCAGCCATGGTTGTAGTCTCAGACCCAATGACTTGGGGTGTGAGTTCATGCATGCCCTAGATCCCAGGAGTAGAATGGAGGAGAAGGGATTGCAGTGTGGCCATTCCCCATTGGAGGTGATTTCTCACTTTCCCTCTCACTTTCTCTGTCTCTCTTTCTCTGGTGAGTATACGTGCCCTATGACAAAAACCCCTTAGAAAAAATGTTTCTAATCAAAATTTCAATAATTAATAACAAAAGTTGACAGAAAGCAGAAAGAAATGAAAATAATTTCAATTGAACCTCTCCAAATGGAACAAGAAGAAGTGTTTTCAGAAATGCAGACTAAGTTATAAGATACTCAGAGAAAAGTAGGGAATAAAAGTCATAAAAGAAAAGCAATTATAAAAGAAAATCAAAAGAATAAATATGAGGAAAAGAAAGAAAGCTAATGATCAAGAGAAAATGCCGGAAATTAAAATAATTGAAATCACTGAAAAAATATATAAATAAAGTAATATTTGAAACTAGGTTCCAATAAAATCCCAGATATAAAAGTACTGAATCTACTCCACCACATACATAAAAAATTACCTGAGTTCTCACAAGATACAGCCTCGTAAAGTGATTAGACTTTAGCGATAAAGACAGAAGTTCCTCAAATCCTTCAAGCCAAAGGTCATATAAATTATAAAGTAGCAAAAGAATTAGAGTAGTTTAAGATTTTTCAAACACAATAGCCAAAGCAAGGGAACAATGGAGCAGCATTTCTTTATAAATACTGATTAGAAGAATGTAAACCAACGATTCTACATCATCCATGCTGATCATCAAATATCTAATTCAATAAAACCTTTGGAATTCTGTATTTATGAGCCATTTTTAAGGAACTTCTTAGAGGATTAGTTTCTTCCAAAAATTTATAACTAGTGAAAACTTTAAAAAATAGAATGGAAATATTTTAAGGTGTATAATTCTATATCTAAGGTTTAAAAAATGGAGCAAGGGTAGAAGATGAATATATGAATTTATATGTCAAGTAAAAATAAAAACAATGCAGTAAAAATAGGAAGACAAGGGCAACATAGAATAATTTTATTGATAGACAGGCCTTATGTGGGAGTGAAAGGATACCATTAAAACTGATTCACTTGGGGCTGGCCCTGTGCCCTAGGGGTTAGAAGAACCAGAACCTAGCTGGCTGACCATGGTTCAAGTCCTAGCAATCACAGAATGGAGGAGAAGAGATTGTAGCGCAGTCATGTCCCACTGGGAGGTGCTTTTTCAATCTGTCTTTCTCTATCTGGGGAACTCATGCTCCCTCTGGCAAATTAAAACACACACACACACACAGTGTGTGTGCTCTTGGTGTCTTAGCTGTTATTAAACACACACACACACACACACATAAGTGTGTGTGTGTGCTCTTGGTGTCTTAGTTGTTATTATGTTGTTAGCAGAAATACCTGAAACTTGTTACAAAGAATAGTTTTATTTCGTTTATGATTCTGGTGGCTAGAAAGTCCAAAGGTGAGGTCATGAGGTCACCATAAGGTTGGTATGTGGTCACAACATGGTCAACAGAAGCAGAGTTAGACAGATGTATGAAAAAAATGAAAATAAAAAGACCTGGAAGCAGCCATCTTCCTTTTATAACAACTCATTTTCGTGGGAACTAATCTCTTCTCACAAGAGCTAGAACTCACTTTGTCTCCAAGACAGATGTATGAAAAAAATGAAAATAAAAAGACCTGGAAGCAGCCATCTTCCTTTTATAACAACTCATTCTCATGGGAAGAGCTAGAAATCACTCTGTCTCCAAATATAGCATAATTAATTCATGAGGATGATGCCGCCATGTTCCAAACACCGCTCACCAGTCTTCGACTCAAAAGTCTCACAACCTACTAATACCATCACACTGGGGGAGAGTACAAAACATGAACATTTGGTGACAAGCCATTACCTAAACCATGGTACCTTATAAATGTTAAAAAAGAAAACAGAGAACTAAAATCACTTTTAAAAAGTGTGGTACAAAAGTAAGCACTAGAAAAATAAAATTGTACCTTCCCAAATATTAAATATATTACATCTTATAGGAAAAAAGGAACATAATAAATATAAAATAACATGAACAATTATAAAATCTTATCATAGCGTTAACACACATTCAACATATTATTAAAATAAATGGACTTAATTTATCTATTAAAAGAAAAGGAATTTAAATTTGATTCACAAAGGTAACTCAACTATAAACTCTCTATATATGACACATATGCAAAACAAAGACTAAAAATGAAGGGATAATCAAAATTATATAAAATAGGCCAAGAAATACAGCAGGGGTATTGATTCTAATGTCGGAAAAAGTAGAATTCAAGCCCACATATAACTAAAAAGTTATTTTTTAACACCAAACCTCATAATTTACAATGAAGATATAATCATTATAGATATTATGTATAGTATATATCACAGAAAATACCATTCTGAAACAAACAAAACTGCAGATGATGTAAAGAACCGTGGATAAAAATATGCTCATAAATGTAGATATCTTAACATAAAATTCTCAGGAAAGACAGATCGCAGGTCCAATAATACAGGTAAAATTACTGGAGACCTAAACAATACAACCACTAAGCTCTTACCAGTATTCCTCAATCTTTTGAGATCTTTTCATTCTTTTGAACAAGAAAATATAAGCTCAAATTACAGAAATCCATAAAATAATTCTAAAAATAATTAAAATGATTCTAAAATGATATTGAGGACCTCGCAGGAGGTTAAAGGTACTAGATTCCCACGTGGTAGACCACAGTTTGAGTCCTGGACCTGGCAGCTTGTTTTCTTGTTTTCCTTTTCTCTTTCTCTTTGTCTCTCTCTGGTCAAATTAATAATAATAATAATAATAATAATAACAAATGGAATTAAATAAATAAAGTAATTCTTTTTAAGAAATGATATTGAAAACATTACTTACATAAGGATACATTCAAGCAGTGGTGAGAAATAAATAATAAAATTACATATTTCAAAAAAAGAAAGTAATTCAAATAGACGTATTAAATGTCTATGTCAAGAAGTAGAAAAAGAACACGAAAGTAAATAAAAAAAAAAAACATAAGAATGGGGACCATCAGTTAGTGTAATGGCTATGTCACTGGACTCCCATGTAGTCGACCACGGTTTGCGTCCCGGACCTTGCAGCTTAAACTCATGCCGGGCGTGTGTGCGTGCGTGCCCAAGATCCCGAGAGGAGAATGGAGAAGGGATTGTGGCGTGGCCATGCCCCCTGGGAGG
>NW_006159700.1:5779493-5791908 GCF_000334495.1 Tupaia belangeri chinensis
TAAAGAAAAAAACTCCCAAAAAAAAAAAAAAAAAAAAAAAAAAACAACAACAACAAAAAACCCCGTAAGAATGGCTATCATAGAACTAAACATATAATTAATGAGGTAGACAAAAAGAAAAATATATAGACCTAATTAATTAGTCAAAATCTTGTTTTCTAACATTAACAATATATAGCCACTAGTTAATTTGATCAAGAAAACAAGGATAAATTCAAATATATAGATATAAATCACAGGGCAAAACAGAAAAAAATAAATTATGAGGCAGACTTTCAGACATCCGTGTAAACCTATGTGAAATGTCTAACTTTCAAGGAAAATGCTGATTTCTAAAAATGACTACCTTAGATGCAGAAAGCTGAAGCAAAACAATTAATGTAGAAGAAACAGAAATGTCACACACACACACTCATGTGTGTACACACATCCACATACCAAAGCTTAGAGAGTATCATTGGGTAATTCTTTCAAACTACCAACGAAGACATACTCAAATGCTCTATAAGTTGTTTCAGAGCAATAAAAATAAGATCAAACTTCCCACTTACTCTTTTTTTTTCGTGTGGGGCACATGCACTCCCCAGAAAGACAGAGAGAGATGGAGAGATAGAAAGTGAGAAATCACCAGAGGGAATGGCCACGCCGCAATCCCTTCTCTTCCATTCTCTCAGGAACTTGGGTACGCACACACATGCGCCCGGCGTGAGTTTAAGCCACCGGATCCGGGACTCGAATTGCAGTCTACTACATGGAAGTTCAGCAACATAGCCATTACGCCAACTGCTGGTCGCCCCAGTTACTTCTAACCAAGCAAATATCATACCAATATTGACATCTAACACAAAATGAACTTTCTACCACTATCATGAATATCAATACAGAAGTAATAAATAAAAAATTAGCAAACATAATTCAATGCTAAATTAAGAAAATGATACCTTATGACTACATGTAAATATATTCTCAAGGAATGTAAGGTTGATCCAATATTAGGATACCTATTATTATAATATAATGTGTAAATAGATCTATGGAAGAAAAACTATATGACTATTTTCATAAATCCTGGAAAAACCTTTGAAATATTTAATAACCCATTCCTTTTTTTGAAGCAAGAAAATAGAAATTGATAGTTGCTTTTTTTTTTCTTAAAAAAAAAAGGTTCTTCCTTATTCCATGAGACAGAGTGTGACAGAATTGGTGAGACAGGCCTCTCTAATAGGGTCTTCATGCCTCAGCCAACCGGTAGCACAGAATGCAAACTCATTACAAGAAGTCCTGGGATGGCAACTCCCCATTTGGGTCCAGTTGTGTTACCACTTTGTCACCATTTGGCCAAAAAAATGCTTTCTTAAAATGATTAAATATAGATATATAACTTAATCCTAAAGCCACCATCTTATTAAAACTTCTAAGATCAGGAATAAAGTGAAGATGTTATCTTCAAAACTACGTGAAAGATATTGAATGCATTGAACAAGATCAATTAGAGAATTAACAATTGATAAATGATATTACTGAAAACCTGAAAAATTCAGAGAATTATTAAAGAGAAAATTAGCTCAAATAAAAAAATTCAATAAGGTGGGACCAGCATTTAGCATAATGGCTATATCGCTGAACTCCCGTGTAGTCAACCATGGTTCGTATCACGGACCTGGTGACTTAAAACTCACGCTGGGCGTGTGTGCGTGCGTGCCCAAGATCCCGAGAGGAGAACGGAGGAGAAGGGGTTGCGGTATGGACATCTCCCCTGGGAGGTGATTTCTCACTTTCTGTCTCTTTGTCTAACAGAAGATGAGCCCTAAAGAACAAAACCTCCTCAAAAAAAAAAAAAAAAAAAATTCAGTAAGGGAACTAGCAGGTGGTGTGGTGGTTAAGACGCTGGACATTCCCACATGGCTAACCACAGTTCAAGTCCCAGACATGGTGACTCGCTTTCTCATTCTCTCTCTCTCTCTCTCTCTCTCTCTCTCTCTCTCTCTCTCTTTCTCTCTGTCCCCTCTCTGGCCAAATTAAAAAAAAAAATAAATCAATGAATAAGCACAAATAAATAAATACTGAAAAAAAATTCAACAAACAAGTAGGATAAAATAATATACAAAAATCAATGGTATTCACACATGCAACAATAATCAGTTAATTGTATAAAAGTAGAAAAATACAATGGTAACAGATAATAAAATTTAGAAATGGATAAGAAATGGATAAAACCAGGTGATAAAAATGTATGTAATTACTGAAAGACAAAGTAAACTTGCTGTTGGTAGAATAACTCAATGACATGAAGATGTTACTCATCCCTAGTATATCTGTAAATTTAAGAACAGAAAAACACTAAAATGGAAATCATATGAGGGTACCTACTGCTACAAGTCATTAAAACATATTATGAAGCCTCTGTAATGAAAGGAATGTGGTACTAACATAAATAGAAAGCAGACTAATAGAATAGAATAGAAAGCCTAGAAATATACCTAAGTATGTTATTGGAAGACAGTTCTCCATGGGTCTCCATATTTCTGTCAGCCTCTGTTTCCAACTATCTTCAAGGATGTTTATATAGCAAAAGCCTTGGGAGACAGAGATAGTGTCTCCCTCCAGGGCAGGGAGCAGATTTGCTTCCTGACCAGCAAAATAAAGATAATATCTTATAGATTGAATGGGTGCATTTGAACATAATGACAGAAATTTACACTTTGGCAGTGTTTGAGGATGAGTTGAGCAGTGAAAGATATGCAGAAATTTAAAACAAAATATAATAGGGCTATTATTTCAAGGAAAACAATGCCATTCAATAGATAACTCATCTGTAAATACACATACAAAAGCACAATTTATAAGTAAGTACTGATTTAAACAAGACAATCTACTATTTAAACAATATATCTGTATTATTTTTATAAAAACTTTAAAATTAGATGTTTATTTTTAAGGAATCTAGTACATAGGTCTTACCAGAAATTATTACACCAAAACGTAAACATCTCCTTATGTAAGAATTTTGTCTAAGTGGACCACAAGGAATAAACTTACTAAAAATTAGATCTGCAGATACTTTAAGTGACTTATATTCTCAAATACAAGTGATAATAGCATGAGTTAATATGATTTTTTGTAAATATTTTTATGTGCATAAACTGCTTTATTGCTTATGGTAGCAAAAAGTAAAAATCAGGAAAATGTCTCAAATTAAAGCAATAAGAGAATAGTTCATTGAATTATGATTTTCTGTAAAATTCTATGAAATTACATAAAGATGAAGAAAAAGATGATAAATTGCATGCAATATGGTTATGAAATGAAACTATTTTAGAGATTTTTATTATGACATTATCTGACCTGAGAATTAAAAATATACACAGTAACTGAAAAGTAGCCCTCCCCTCAAAGCACCATTATTTTCAATGTAACATCTCTCTGAATATCTCTATATAGAAAAGAACATAAAGCATATTATATATCATTATTTATAAATGACCAGATCATTTATTATGAATAAACTTTATTTCTGCTACATTTTATTATTTTGAATAGTCTCTCCATTCTCTCACAACTTAAGCAAGCTTTCAGTCACATTTTTTTTAGATCATAAACTTTTTAATCCTAATTTGCCAGAGGGATATTTTTAAAAATGTATTTCAAATAGTACAGCTCATTGCTCACACATCAAAATGAAGCACGGACCCATCACAGCACACGATGGCCGTTAACAAACACTGGCTGAACTGACCTATACAGCCCATAACCTATCCAGGCTAGAGGAAGGGCAGTGGTACATCTTTTTACCCAGTACAGTTCTAGTCTAGGCCTGTGGTCCTGGTGTAGTCAGTAACATACACTTTCATTCTCAAAAATGTCCTAATGTACATGGCAAAATATATCACCCTAACTTGTATTTACATACACATGAATTATTCCATTGAATATCAGCTACCACAGATGTACTCTCATTGAGGACTGGAGAACAAATATTTCCATTTTAGCCTCCAATGTAGACCAGTGGTTAGAGTTTTTATGTTCACTAACATTAAAAATCCTGAAGTATATTCTTGCCTATTCCAAATACCTTTCCACTTCTGCACAAAAGTAGACTAATACTGATAACTTGTCCATAGCGCCTGGCCCTGTCAAAGAACCCTGGAACATTATATTTGAATAGGAATATGGTTCAACTGGTTAAAGACTTCTCTTTGGGACCTAAAATGTGATGACATAGCTTTCACTGGAGGAAGTCTATGTATATGCACCCATCAGTCATGGATCTTTCCTGTAAGAATTCTAACGTGACAGCAGGGGAGCTCTTTGGAACAAGCGAGCCTCTCTGTGAATCTAGCAGATTATATAAACCATAAAACGCACCACAACCAGCTAAAAGTGGATGAAAGGCCCACAGGAGGCATGACAAGAGAGGCAAAATATGATCCAAGTGTAGACAAGGTAAATAGTAATTGCAGGGAAGTTTGCCAGAGGAAAGGCTGGCTGCCCCCCAATAGGCCTCACAGGGTGGTATTCTTTACCTTGGTGAGGTTAGCAGGGCCTATGAATTGGCCAGCAGTTTTATATGGCTAATAACCTGATTTTTGTCAGCAATCCAAAAGCTAATCCACTTCTCATGAACAACCTCACATTATCCAAGCTCCCAAGGTTGATAAATTAAACCAGAATCTAACTTCATTTATAATATGAAATAATTGTCATAAGGACTAACATACTTGAAGCCCATATGTGTAACACATTTTGTCTTATAGGCACACAGAGAGAAAGACAAATAATAATCAGAAGATTGTTTAATAAAATGTGGAGTCAAAACAAAGATGTTAGATTAATCCAGTGTTTAATGGCATCAGGCTCAAACAGCTGATGAATTCATCTTAAAATAGGGATAAGCTTGCCAACAGAGTCAATATACTCAAAGCCTCTTGGCTGAATGTCCTCTTCTCCTGGGTAGTGTTTGGATGAAAACTGCCAAATTTGCCCTCATGACTTCTTTTTCCAAGGCTCCCACGACTAACCAACTTGCATCAAATTGAGACATTCCTTCTTTAGATATCTTAATGCTTTATATCAAATTGCACTCATGTTAAACAGCCAGTAAAGCCGTTTCTTGTCAGATATTTAAACTGAAACAATGTTTAATTTTTTTTTTCTTTTTTAGGTTTTTGCCATAGACATGTGCACTCACTGGAGAGAGATGGAGAAAAGGGCCAGCAGATGGCGTAACGGGTTACGTGGCTGGACTCCCACATGGCTGACCATGGTTTGAGTGTCAGAATCAGTAGCTTCAAACTCACACTGCGCGCATGTGCATGTGTGCCCAAGGTCCCAGAAGGAGAATGAAGGGGAAAAGAGTGAAGCGTGGCCATCCTCCCTGAGGTGGAGTGATTCCTCACGTTCCCTTTCACTGTCTGTTTCTCTCTCTGATGAGTGCACATGCCCTAAGACAAAACCTCTAAAGAGAGAGAGAGAGAAAGGCAAACTGAGAAATCACTCCCCCAGGGAGGATGGCCATGCTGCAATCACTACTCCTCCATTTTCTCAGATTTTGGGACACACACGCACATGTGACCAGTGTGATTTTTCAAGCCACCAGGTCTGGGGCTCAAACTGTGGTTGGCCATGAGGAAGTACAGTGCCTGAACCACCACGCCACCTGCTGGCCCCCCAAATTTCAAAACACTCAGATATCATTTACAAGAGTGGAAAGCTACCTTTGATCCTTTGAAAAGGTCAATGCCATCTTCAGAAATGCACACTCATGCATACATACATATATATATTAAATGTATAAGGGATTCTGCATTGGTTCCTTGCCTTAAAAGTGAATTAAATTCTACCCCCGATTCTCATCTATGCTAGCAGGATAATTACTCTTGGTCGTCAATGCTCTTCTCTATTACCACCCTCAGGACCCTTGACTCCTTTGGTCTCAGCCATTGTGCCACAGTCCTTTTTCATCCTAATCCACTCCCAGGAGTGCTATATCTTTAGGGATCTGAAAGGAAATTAGTTTTTTAAATTCTATTCTACCACTCCCAGGAGTGCTATATCTTTAGGGATCAGAAAGGAAGTTAGCTTTTTAAATTCTATTCTGAATTTTCAGCTGCCTTTTCACTTCCAGTACTCTCTTAATATCCCCCACTTCCTCCTTTATGTAGCTTTGATTCCATGCATCATATTTTTAACCATTCTTTGTGGTTAAAAACTGTAGTTTTCAACTCCATTATCCTGCCTTCATTGCAGTTTACCTGGAAACAATCCCAGACATTTGTCCTACTCCTATACCTAGGTTATTGACTATACCTGAAGAAAAACACAGAAACTTATGTTGGCCTACTGAGATGTATTACTAGAAATAATCAAATGATTTGTCAGTCCTGCATAGTGATTGTACTACATTTCTAAAGTCAGCTCACATTTCACATCTCTAAAAAAAATGATTATATCCCTTCCCTCTCTGAAAACCTCAAAACCCTATTCTGCTACCTCAGTCTTACCTGATGGTTTTGATTTTTTTTTTTTTTTGGAGAGGTTTTTGCTATAGGGCGCATGTGCTCACCAGACAGAGAGAGACAGAGAGATAGAAAGCGGGAAATCACCCCCTGGGGAGATGGCCACACCGCAATCCCTTCTCCTCCATTCTACTCTCGGGATCTTGGGCAAGCATGCACACATGCCCGATATGAGTTTTAAGCCACCGGGTCCGGGACTCGAACCACAGTCAACTACATGGGAGTCCAGCGACATAGCCATTACACTAACTGCTGGTTCCTGATGGTCTTGATTTTAATTACTCTTAGAAAGTACAAAATTTTAGTTAGAGTTGGTCCTATAGCACATCATTTGCATACTATTTATGGGAAGCTGGATCCCACATGGCCAACAGCAGTTTGAGTCCCAGACGTTGCAGATTGGAAGATACAACAAGTGTGTGTGCAGGCATGCCCAAGATCCTAATGTGATGGAAAAGCAGAGGAAGGGGGATTGCAGTATGGCCCCATCCACTAAGGGGTGCTTTCTCTCTCTGTCTCTCTTTATCTTCCTAGTGCACATTAATGCCCCCTCTGGAATTCGTTTTCATTTCAAAAGAAAATATAAAAATTTTAAAGAGAAATTTTATCTTCTACTAAACTTACCAATTTATAATTATTTAACTTCAAATGATACTTTTCACATTGCTTTTATCAACTTATTAATTAAAGTGGATAAAAAGCTCTATCTTATCAAAATCTCAAGGGTCCAGCTAAATATTTATCCTCATTTCTCTTACAGTCCCAAAATCTTTTTTCCCCATTTCTTTTCCTCTTTTCCTTGCCCTGTAAATCTTTTTTCCCCATTTCTTTTCCTCTTTTCATTGTTTCCTGTGGATTATTTTCATAAACAAAAAATATGCTTTATTTCTTTCCTCCCATTTTCAGAAAACAAAAACTGTAAGTACTTTTTATGTACTCTATCTTCACTTCTTCTCTTCACTGCTCAAAAAGCTCTTTTCTCCAAAGTCCTTTATGTATCCAACAGTCCCAACTCAGTCCTCATCTAACTTGGCTTCTCGATATCATTGTTGCCATTGATAAATCTCTTCTTTCAGAACATCACAACTTGCTTTTATAATACTGTTGCCTTACTCAACAGTTAGAAACAGTTACTTCCTATGTCAGACTTCTAAGCTAGATCCTCCCCTTCCTAACTCCTACATACGGGATGCTTCAAAACCCCCCAAGCCTCTCTTTTCTCTTTTTACAATTACTTTCTAAGTGAAATCCCATGACTATTTTCTTTTAATAAAGTATCATAAGTTCTACATTTTTTATATTTAGCTCTATTCTTTCTACTAAATTCCAGGCTCATATGTCCAATACTCAGTATCTATCTCCACTTGAGCATTTATAGGACTGTCAAGTAAAATATCCAGTACTGAATTTTTCTTTTTTTGCACACCCAAGAAACTTCTCATCTCATTAATTGCAGCACCACTTTCCCAGAGTTAGACCCAAAACCAGATAATCATCTTCAATCAGTTTACACCCAAATATATTCCAAAAGCAAGTACTATACATTCTGTATCAAAACATATACCAAATTAAATATTTTAAGTCAAGAGAAAATTATTCCTCATATCATCCTAAGTAACTCTAAGATTTTCGCTAACTATAGGTATATTTCAACTTTAGGACCTGTTGCTGTTGTTATTCCCTTTATGAGAATGTTTTTCTTCCTTATATTGACATAGCTCAATGATTCATTTCACTCAAACTCCTAGTTTAAGGTCATCTCCTCAGACTTTTCCTGACAATCCTACTTATCATAGCTAGTCCTGCCACTTTCTATAAACATCCACCCAAAGGTGGAGGAAATATTTTTCATGTAGAATATGCACTTCAGTGACATAATTTTGCCATCAAGAGATTTAAAAAAAAAGCTATGTCTCCTCCTTTTAAATCTGGACTGATCTTCTGATACCGTTTGACAGAAATGATGGTGTGTGACTTTCATGCTTAGGTCCTAGGAGCTTCTCTTTTGGATCTGATGGAATTCAGTAGCCATGTAAAGCACTAAGCTCCCAGACATCTGTATGAAGTCACCTTGAGAATTTGATCCTGAACATGCTTCCTTGCTCAGCATAGTCACATATACAATGAGAGATCTTAAAGATTTTGTCCTGATACTAGGCCACATTCAAACTCTAAACAATTAGCTATTTTGTTCACAAATAATTTCAAAAGAACCTTCATTGTGGAGTTTAGACCTTTTTATTTATAGGCTTGTAACACAGAAAGGGTATTATGGGATATGAGGGATAAGAAACTGTTTTCTTTCAGCTGAGAAAACACAATCGAAATTGTCAGTCATTTCATTACCTTAGCCTCAGACAGAAAAGACTTGTGACAAAAAGAAAATATTCAAAATATAAATTGATAATAGATCAAAAAAGAAAATACTGTAAATAGATGTTTTTCATTATTTCATATCAGGTTAGCCTGCTATGGCAGTTAAGGAAGCTGGATCCCACATAGAATGAAACAAAGCTAATTTCCCCTGAAATTTAAGAAATTACAAAAATATTCATTTCAAAACAACAGTAAAAAGGGTAACTGGATTGCAAGAGGATAGGAGTGAGTGGGAGGTAAACACAGTGGTGTGTTTATTCCTTATTTCAAGAGTAGTTTAGTGGGGCAATGGAGGTTAAGAAGGATTAGATGGAGGTCACAGGCGTAGGGAGGAGGAGGAGCTTTGGAGCCAGGAGATAGGAAGTTGCATCAACTGTCAGAGCAATGATTCAAAAGAAATTGGGAAAAGAAAGACAAGAGGTTGAAGAGGCTGGTAAACATTTTTAAAAAGCCACTGTGATGAATGAAAAAGAACATTCAAAATATCCTTAAGGGTGAGAATCCAGCTACATTGAAATAGTCCATGTAACTTGCCCAGTCATGTCGGCGATCTTGCTATGAGATGATCACATGCTCAAATACAGTCCAAAAATGGTCAAAATTTTTGTATTTAATCTTAGTTTCCCATTGTGCATCCAAAGTCCACAGGAAGCAAACACAGTCAATACTCCTATCATGTCTATATAGTTCAAGCATATCATGTTAATTTCCATCGCAGGTTCATGACCAGCTTCAAAACCTTTTCTCATATACTGCTCCTGCTTGTAGTAGGACTGCCCAATATTTCAGAGCTTAGCTCACTATAAGACACTTTAAAAATGCTCCCTGTTGCCTATTTCTCAAGTAGAGTTGGCCATATTTACCATTACATTGCACCTTGCACTTGCATAATACATACAAAATCAGCTAGAGGAAAACCCTATTTCCAAGTGGAATATTCTAGAAAATGTATACTAAAGACAAATGTAGAAAAGTCCAACAACTCACTAACAATAAAGATGAAAACATTTAAGTACTACTTCTGATTGACTCTTTTTGGTCAATATTTCTTTTTTTTTGGGGGGGGGAGGTTTTTGCCATAGGGTATATGTGCTTGCCAGACAGAGAAAGACAGAGAGATAGAAAGTGAGAAATCACCCATCAAGGGGAATGGCCACGCCACATCCCTTCTCCTCCATTCTCCTCTCGGGATCTTGGGCATACACGCACATGCACCCGGCGTGAGTTTCAATCCACAGGATCCGGGACTCGAGCCATGGTAGACTACATGGGAGTCCAGTGACAGCCATTACGCTAACTGCTGGTCCCCTTTGCCAGTATTTCCTAATCCATAGAGAGAATACAGTGCCTGTTGCATAGCTAAAACTCAATTCATCAATTAGATACAGCTTTAAGCATTTCTTGGCTAGAATATCACAATAGCTTTCTCCCTGCACTCACTAATCTCTCCTAATGTGACTATATTTACTCACACATTCACTTTCTATAAAACAATATAGATCATGTTATGTCCCTACTAAAATTCCATAATGTAGCATTGGTGGCTATTCAATACGGTTTGACTTTTAGGCTCCATTCTCATCATTGGGATCAACCTGTGCTCCTACCATTTCCCCAAAGCCTTTCTATTTAACTAATACACGCTCCCCACTACACCTATTTAGTCTTTCTTTTTTTCACCCCTTTTTTTCAAGACATTCTTGCAATATTGCCTAGGCCAGCCTGGAGTTCACAATTATCCTGCCTCAGCTTCATGAGTAGCTGGAACTAAAGCTAATATATCCAGCTTTTAGAGTGGTCTGGGATCAAACCTAGGACTCCAACATGACTTCAGTCTACCAAGTAGCATATTAGCAATGCATGCCACCACAGCTGAGCTATTTAGCCTTCTTTAAAAAATTGTAGCACATCAGTCGATGTAGTCAATGAATTTTTTCCTGAGGCAGGATCATTTGCTCCTTTCTTTGTGTTTCTTATCATGCATCATGTTTAACATTAAATGAGCTGTTACATTGTTATGTAAACTGTAGCAGTACACTGTAACTGTTATTTTTGCATAGCTTTCCAAACATAGATTGGATAGATATAAGAGATCAATGCATTTATTTAATAATTAATTTGGGGTTTTTTTGAAGAATTATTTTAACTTTGTTTAACTATTTATTTTAATTTGATCAGAGAGAGTATGAGAAAGAGAGAGAGAGAGAAAGAGAGAGAGAGAGAAAGTGAGAAAGCAAGCTTCCAGGTACAGGACTTGAACTGTAGTTGACCATGTGGAAATCCAGCACCCTAAACCACCACTCCATCTGTTGGCCCCGATTGAGATTTTTACTTCAGTAAATTGATGATGGTGATTTTCTTCAATTTGTTCAACGAAAATGAAAGACTATTCAAAAAGCCAATGGAAACTGTGTATTATACAAAATCGATACATGGATTTGAATTTCTCTGCACAAAAATAAACTTACAATTCAATTTCATTTCCCCACAATCTTTCGAAAGTCCCCTAATATATATAGAACCCCAACTTTGTGCCCACCATTGAATTAAAGACAGAATAGCCTTCAATAAACCCCAAATAATAGTATTTACAGAACTTAAGAGTTGGTAGAGTACCTACACAAATAAGCAAACAAAAATCTATATAAAACAACAAATTTATGTTAAATGTTATTAAGAAAAAACATAATGGGGCTTAGATTAGATAATCAAAGGAACTCTGTCTGAGTTAAGCTAAGAACCGTTGGGAAAAATTTTTTTTAAGTTATGGAAGAATGGGATAGAGTCCTCTAAGCAGAAATTACATACAAGTTCTGAAGGCAGACAAGGCTTGCCACAGGTAAAGGAACACATTTAGCTGAAGTATGTGTATATTGCATAGAACGATATGAGATGAGGTCATAGAGTGGTAGCCAAGAACTATATAATGAAGGGATTTTCCCACCATACGAAGAAATTTTGATGCTATTCTAAACAGATGGAAAAAAAAAATAAAAGAGTTTCAACAAGGGAGCTCTAAATTATCCTTACATATTTTTCTTTTGTTAGCCTCTGAAAACTACATTAGCAGTAGCAAAAATGGAAGCAGGGAGACCAAAGAGGAGAATAGCAAAGATGTCAATAAGAATGTTAAGGAATATATCCTGATGATGATGTGAACCAGGACCATAAAAGCTGAACAGTATATTGGGACCAGCAGTTAGCGTAATGGCTATGTCGCTGGACTCCCATGTGGTCGACCATGGTTCATGTCCCAGACCCGATGGCTTAAAACTCATGCCGAGCACGTATGCATGCGTGCCCAAGATCCCAAGAGGAGAATGGAGGAGAAGGGATTGCGGCGTGGCCATCACCCCTGGGGGGTGATTTCTCGCTTTCTGTCTGTCTGGGGAGCGCACACACCCTATAGCAAAAAAAAAAAAAAAAACTTCTCCAAAAATATTAAAAAAAAAAAAAAGCTGAAAAGTATAGATGTAGATATATTTGCGTGTCCTTTATAGAGAGGCGAGCTTCTAGTAGTTGAT